>NC_089748.1:550000-551133 GCF_040412425.1 Macrobrachium rosenbergii | reverse complement strand
TCACATTTAGCCATAAACTATAATGTACAAAACAAATAAACATACATGAATAAAATCAATCTCTCTTATCTCAGTGAGAGAGAGAGAGAGAAAGAGAGAGAGAGAGAGAGAGAGAGAGAAATACATATGAACATTAAAAATATTTAATACACTAGTGACAGTAATTGTTTTTACCAATGTAAAAGGAAAGTGGATCGACTTCAATGCTACGAGAGAAAACAGCTATGCTTACAAGGGTGGGTAACTTGATTAAGTTGTCAAACTTTCTGTAAGACAGATTTGTTAACTTGTATTAAAGATTTAATTTGTATCAAACATATTATGGATATATTGTTCTATTTACGTTAATATTATTTGAAAATTAGCAAATCATTGTCATAAGCATTTTAGAGTGTATATACTTAAGAGTAACAGTTGTATGGAGATAATCTAAGTTGACTTTGGGTGTTTTGGGGTGATGGTGTGGGGTGTATTTCTGTTTGAAATTATATTAACCGTTTTAGCATGATAATTGAAGGTATATTTTTGTTTGAACTATTAAATTTTGTAGGGAACTGTTAAAATAGGCAGTTATATATATATATATATATATATATATATATATATATTATATATATATATATATATATATATATATATATATATATATAAATAATACAGATTTTATACATGTATCATGAATGTTTGCTGTCTGAAAATAAGAGATTTCCATTTACCAACTTTCTTGCAAGCACTTTTCACTTCAACCAGGACACTCTCTCTCTCTCTCTCTCACACACACACACACACACACACACACACACACACACACACACACACACACACACACACACCCCTCTTCACACTCCAGTGTGTCTTGCAGGTAACAAAAATGTTATACCTCTTCTACGGCCTCCCCAGCCGCCCGAACATGTTGCTCCTCCTCCTCTCTTACCTTTCTGCACTTCTTACACACTTTCAAATTTTTCAAAAAATTGCTTATTCGATTTATATCTTGCAATCTTTAAGAATCTCTTGTGATAACAAAAGTACTGACTTCACTAGCGAAACTCTCTCACAACAGTAACATGACCACTTTCCTGACCTGTTTTTTTTTATTTCTTTCCTTTCCAGTCACTATAACTGTTGCTTTG
>NC_089748.1:540000-545000 GCF_040412425.1 Macrobrachium rosenbergii | reverse complement strand
CTTTTCATTACAGAGCACCAGTGAGAGAGAAAATAAGCGCACCTGTGTGCGCCAATCCTTCATCTTGCCCAGCCACCCACAAAACAATAGAATGGACACACTGACAATCCCTGTTAGTGAACCTAGGATCACAAGGCCAGACGAAACAAATTTCTACCTTGGGCTCTCCTTCACATATCTGGATGTTTCTGACCAATGAGACACTTGATCTACCTTAGGCCCTCCTTCAGAGATCTTCACATAGGCCTAGCCTGGACAGAAGAAATTCAATAAGAAGTTAATCACGACAGAACAGCTGTCACTAACAAGCTGCAGCAGCACACCAGGCTCAAGAGACAGTCAACTAGCGAGTCAGTCTGACAATTTGAGACATCTACGGGAGGAAACACCAAATCGAGAAGATGGCCTCGGTCTCCTTACTCTATAGATGTATTGCATGCTCTGGCACCAGTCTGACCCCTTTCCACAATATCCATTTTAAAGTCTAAAGGGATAATGTTACTACAGCTCATAAAAGCTATTGTATTATTCCATTAGTATTTGAATATTTCTAAAAAGAAGGTGCCTAAAAAGAATGTTAAGGCTTCTCTACTTCACTGTTCTGGTATTACTGAATAAGACTGTCCTATGGGATCGTATATCCCCAGTGGTTTACTAATGCTTGTATAAGCTATACTTTGAGAACTCAATAATAGCCAGGATAAAATACCCCCTATATCACAAAGATGCCAAATACCATCTCTTATGTTGTTGTTATGTTACTGTTATTTGTTGTAAGAATAAATCTCCAATGAACAGCTATCGTTTCTAAAAAAGCTAAATAGTGAAAATTAAATTAATGAAGCAGAGGGAGAAATGTCACACTGAATATATATAAAAAGTTGAGACGGAATAACTCAAAGTAGATTACTGACTTTTTATTGCCATGCACTGAAGATGTGCTATTTTAGAAGATAAATATTCTCTTGTATTTAATTCACCGGATCAATGGTATACAATTGAGGGAATGCCTGAGTAGATGAGTTGGCATGCTTAGATTAGCTGTGACGTACTCTGGACATAAATATTTCTATATAGCCTATATAAAATTACATTTCTGAGAACAGTTCTTTTTTTGCTTGCTACTGGAATTATTATGCACTTTAATCATATCTAAATACATTGTTATGGATTTTGCTCTTTGTTGTTGATTTAGAAATTCCATTCTTATTTGTATTACTGTTCATCTTACTGTTCACCCCTAAGGGAGATACAAACTTACCTTCAGTTTACGTCAAATTATGTTTGTAAGAGTACAATATCATCATTGTTCATTCCACTTGTACTCGAGCCATAGATGAATTAAGCTCGGATATGAGTGCCTGTCGTCAGCTATACTGGAATGTTCAGTTTGCTTTAATTTCGACTTGATAAGGGTTTCATTCCAACACTGTCCATTTTAATTTTCAATTTACTTTAGAATTAATGTTTTATTTTTGTGTTTCATTTTGTCTGATGAATAAACTGTAAAGGTTGGAAATGGAAATGGAATATAAAATTGAGGCCAAGGGTAAGCGCTGGGGCCTATGAGATCATTAAGCACTGAGAAGAAAGTTAAGAACAAAAGGTTTTGAAAGTGTAACGGAGGAAAACCTCACAGGTGCACTATGAGACGATTGCTAGAGAGGATGGAGGTAAGATGGAAGAAGAAAATGAACTTGAGGCAATGTAAAAGGAACGGAAAGGGTTGCAAATACAGGCCGAGGACACTCCAAAGAACCTTGAGTAATACCTAAATTGCAATGCGTGAGGTGAACAATTATTGTGAATCCCTTGACTCCATCATCTCAGCCCAACCTACAGTACAAATAAAAATCTGGCACACACTGCAAAAGTGTATAAAGTGTCGGAGTGTAGAACTGATCTAAAATCCATCTCTCAGGACATCCATAAAATTCTTTCTTCACAGAGAGAGAGAGAGAGAGAGAGAGAAACGAATAAATTAACAGTGTCAGTTTGGAAAACCGTGGGAGGCAATATCAGACATATTAATTTCTGTTTCTTTGAAACTGAAGAAAGTTATGGTGATGCAAAGTAAATGGGAACTGTAGCCCTAAGCACTTGTCTGTAAATCTAGGACTTGAAAACCAGATAAACTCTTTCTAGAAAAAGCTCAACCTTGAGAGCTCTTGCAGTTCTAGCATCACGCCACACAGCGCATTTCAAATCGTTTCACTTCAGTAAAAAACTGCATCTCTCTCTCTCTCTCTCATACATATGCATTATACCATACACACACACACACACAGACACACATATATATACATACATGTATATATATATATATATATATGTATATATATATATATATATATATATACATATATATACAGGTATATATATTATAATATTTATATATTATATATATATAATATATATATATATATATATATATATATAATATATATATATATATATATTTATATTTGTATGTGTGTTTAAGACAACTAGTAAAAAACTTTATCGTGTCAAGTAAAAATTCTATTTATTTACTTCGCCTACATTTCCAGGATCTGGGGTCAAATTTCTATGCTACACCCTGAATTGGGGTTTCTGATATGCGGTCATTGTAATAATCTTTATTTCTGATAGTTTTGCCTTAAATAAATATGTTATCATGATTATTTTTCTTCATTATTTTCAGTGGAAATGTGAACATTGCTACTAACGCTACTACATGTCAAAGTCCTTGCATTCTGTTTCATCCTATAACCCTAACTTTTTTGTTTTCAAAACAGCTGTCTCAGTCTGCCAGCCTCCACACGCCCCCCTCCCTCTCTCTCTCTCTCACACACACACACACAGAGTCTAGTATGAATGGCCATGTTTCATCTGATTAAGTGGACCATCAATAATCTCAGTCCTCCCTATTTTCTCTTTTATATGTACCGTGCTACTAAAAACTGACATCCTACCTGAAATTGCTGGAAACAAAATCCCTTAACAGTAACACTAAACTGATCATCATATTGTGTATAATTGCACAAATATCTTAATTATTATGCTGAAACACCAGAAAGAAGGAAGAAGCATCAACCATGGCACTCGATTTCTCTCCTTGCGAGCACTTCACCTCAAAATACATCTGTCGCTTTAAGAATTACATCACTCAAACTACATCTTTCAAAACACAAATCTATCTAAAAATCTGCAGATATGAAAACACCATAGTTACAGGTATTTTTCTTTTTGCGATTGAAAAAATTCATGATAACTGGACTGAATTGCTCTCAACTCTCCTGCTCATAATCACTGCCAGAAAAAGGCATTTGCATTAAACTGACATGCCAGTAATGAACGAACAATGATGCATGCTTTTATTTAGAGCTGATTTTTTTCAAGGCTAGACACAACCACATGCAGTTTGCAATGGTAATGTTATCAGTTCAAAGAAAAACGTTATCAACCACAGAATACTAACAAAGTAGATACCTCCATAACCACGTTTCTGGAAGTAAGTCCGAAGCGATTCCTCCAAATCACTTTCATGTGTAGTTTTTTGGAGTGGAATCTCACGACCAACAGAATCAGGTGGGGCATCATAAACAATTGAGAGAAGCACCTAATTCTGATAGCATATCAAATCAGCTGATTTAAAACTAACATGTCTGCACCTGGAGGGGGTCCACGTAGAATGGGAAGACCTACTGAAAAAATAACAGCCTTGATAGTGTGAAAAACTTCACTGAAACAAATAAAACTTGATAATCATTAATCATATATACAATAAAAATACTTATATATAGTATATATATATATATATATATATATATATATATATATATATATATATATAAATATATATATATATTTAAATATATTATATATGTATATATATATATATATATATTATATATACATATACATATACATATATATATATATATATATATATATATATATATATATATATATATATATATATATATATATATATATATATATCATACTACTAATATACACACAGTTATGTGTATGCATGTGTGACCAGTCATACCTCAGTTAATGACTTAATTCGCTCCAGCAGGCTGTCAATTAACCAGTCTGTCCTAAAACCGATGCAAATTTTCCCATAAGAAATACTGGGGATTAGATTAATCCATTTCAGGCTTCAAAAAACAACAAATAAAAACATTTTCACTCAAAATAACAAAAGTTATAAAAACAAACAAACAATGCGGACAGACAAAAATACAGGCAAATTTTCTCTCAACTGTAAACCTCTAATTTGAGGAGTTGATGATCTATGTGGAAGATAGTGAGGGGAAGGTGAAAGGGAGAGATGTTACTCTTTGGAAGGGGAGTTCCTTTGAAAATGGCAGGCAACTGTGCTTCTGGGGCTGATTCTCGTCTATCTTTCTACTACTTTCTTCTTGAGATTCACAGTTTGTTTCTCAATAAAAACCTATCCAAAATTTCTATTTATAAGGTTCCTAAAGTAGTGACAACTTTGTCTTTCAACAGGTTTGTGGAAAAGAGTTTGAACAACATTGTCAAATGTGAGATATTTCAGCAAAGAACTTTGCATATTTGTACATGTTAGTGAGAACAATCTTGTATTAATGGAAGGACAAGGATTTTCATATTTCTTGTATTAATGAACTTGGGATCTAACTTCATAAAGAGTTCAACCACATTTCTTGTAAGGGATTAATGAACTTGGACCTTTAACCCCCATTTTCACACATTTTTAAACTTGTATTAATGAACTTAGGACTATCATTTGTAAACACATTTCTTGTAATTAATGAACTTAGGACTAAAAAACTCCGCCTCATGACACCTTCTTGTATGGATGAACTGGGGTATGGTCTTTTTCAACAATTCTTGTATCTAATGTGATTTTTAGGACAAACCCCATTTTAAAGGACACTTCTTGACACCCGTGAACTTAGGACTAACCCATTTTTGTTCACAGTACTGTTCTTGTAGTATATATATTTGGACTAACCCATTTTATC
>NC_089748.1:402500-535000 GCF_040412425.1 Macrobrachium rosenbergii | reverse complement strand
GGTTTTGGGTCAAATATTTACTACACCCCTGAATTGGGGTTTCTGATATGCAGTCATTGTAATAATCTTTATTCTGATAGTTTGCATTAAATCAAATATGTTATCATGATTATTTTCTTCAATATTTTCAGTGGAAATATGAACATTGTTACTAACGCTACTACATGTCAAAGTCACTTGCATTCTGTTTCATCCTTATAACCCTAACTTCTTTTGTTTTCAAAACAGCTGTCTCTCAAGTCTGCCAGCCTCCACCCCGCCCCCCTCTCTCTCTCTCTCACACATATACACACACAGTTTGTTTTCAAAACAGCTGTCTCAGTCTGCCAGCCTCCACCTTGCCCCCCCTCCCTCTCTCTCTCTCACACACACACATACACACACACAGAGTCTAGTATGAATGTGTATGTTTCATCTGATTAAGTGGATCATCAATAATCTCAGTCCTCCTATTATTTTCTCTTTTATATGTACCGTGCTACCAGTGACATCCTACTGAAATTGCTGAAAACAAAATCCCCTTAACAGTAACACTAAACTGATCATCATATTGTGTATAATTGGTCAGTTATCTTAATTATTATGCTGAAACACCAGAAAGAAGGAAGAAAGCATCAACTATGGCGCTCGATTTCTCTCCTTGGTGAGCACTTCACCTCAAAATTACATCTGTCGCTTTTAAAATTACATCACTCAAACTTCCATCTTTCAAAACACAAATCTATCTAAATATCTGCAGATATTAAAACACCATAGTTACAGAAGTATAGTTTTCTTTTGCGATTGAGAAAAATTCATGATAACTGGACTGGTTGCTCTCCAACTCTCCTGCTCATAATCACTGCCAGAAAAAGCATTTGCATTAAACTGACATGCCAGTAATGAACGAACAATGATGCATGCTTTATTTAGAGCTGATTTTTTCAAGGCTAGACACAACCACATGCACGTTTGCATGGTAATTTATCAGTTCAAGAAAAACGTTATCAACCACAGAATACTAACAAATTAGATACACTCCCCATAACCACGTTTCTGGGAAGTAAGTCCCAAACATTCCTCCAAAATCACTTTCATGTGTAGTTTTTTGGAGTGGAATCTCACGACCAACAGAACCAGATGGGGCATCATAAACAACTGAGAGGAATCTTAGAATTTGATCATATCAAAAACAGCTGATTTAAAACTAACACGTCTTCACTACACCTGGAGGGTCTACGTAGAATGGGATGACCTACTGAAAAATAACAGCCTTGATAGTGTGAAAAACTTCCACTGAAACAAATTTGAAATCAAATAAAAATACAATCACAATCAATTATAATAAAAATATATATATACACAATCATATATATATATATATATAAATATAATATATTATATATATATATATATATATATATATATATATATATATATATATATATATATATATAAATATATATATATACACAGTTATGTGTATGCATGTGTGACCAGTCATACCTCGATTGTGGCTTAATTCGCTCCAACAGGCTGTCAATTAACCAGTCTGTCCTTAAACCGAGCAAATTTTTCCCATAAGAAATACTGGGGATTAGATTAATCCATTTCAGGCTTCAAAAAACAACAAATAAAAGCATTTTCACTCAAAATTAACAAAAGTTATAAAAACAAACAAACAATGCGGACAGACAAAATACCAGCAAAATTTTCTCTCAACTGTAAACCTCTAATTTGAGGGAGTTGATGATCTATGTGGAAGGTAGTGAGGAAGGTGAAAAGAGATGTTACTCTTTGGAAGGGAGTTCCTTTCCATGAAAATGGCAGGCAACTGTGCTTCTGGGCTGATTCTCGTCTATCTTTCTGCTTTCTTCTTGAGATTCAAGTTTGTTTCTCAATAAAAACCTATCAAAATTTCTATTTCTAAAAAGGTTCCTAAAGTAAGAGATAACATTGTCTTTCAACAGGTTTGTAACAAAGTTTATTACAACTTTGTCAGGAGTGATATATTTCAACAAACTTTACTTCTAACCCCATTTTCACACATTTCTTGTATTAATGAACTTAGGACTAACCCCCATTTTCACACATTTCTTGTATTAATGAACTTGGACTAACCCCCCCCATTTTCACATTTCTTGTATTAATGAACTTAGGACTAACCCCCATTTTCACATTTCTTGTATTAATGAACTTAGGAGTAACCCCATTTTCACTGTTTCTTGTATTAATGAACTTGGAACTTAGCTCCACACATTTCTTGTGAGCATGAACTTGGGACCTCCTTTTTCACATTTCTTGTGTTAATGAACTTGAACTAACCCCCCATTTTGCTCCTCACATTTCTTGTATTAATGAACATCATCATCACACCTTCACACCCTTGTATTAATGAACTTGGGACAATATTTTCACACATTTCTTGTATAATATTGGAAAAATATTTTCACACATTTCTTGTATTAATGAACTTGGGACTAACCCCCATTTTTCACACATTTCTTGTATTAATATTGAATATATTTTCACACATTTCTTGTATTAATGAACTTGGAACTAACCCCCATTTTCACATTTCTTGTGATAATGAACTCACTTTTATCAGACACTGCTGCTTCTGGGTCCTGCAGTTCTGTGGTGAGCTCGCCTTATGTGCTCCTCCTCCCAACTCTTCCACATCATCATCTGCTGACCTCAGCCTTGGACTTGCCCAGAAACATAATATCCTCCACTACATATATATATATATATATATATATATATATATATATATATATATATATATATATATATATATATATATATATAACTCTATGAATGACAACCGATAAACTCCTCTACTCTCTTTTACCTCTCTCTCACTTTTCATCTTTCTCCATTAATTACATATATATATATATATATCTTTATTCTATATATATATATATATACTCTCTCCTATATCTCCATATATATATGTCTCTGTATACTATTTGCTCTCCTAATCCCTTTTACTAAACTCTAAATGACAACTTCGATAAACTCCTCACTCTCTCTTTGCTTTTCCCACTCTTTCTCCATCCCCTAACACACCCCTCTTCTCCTCTTCTCTCTCTTTCTTCCCTAACACCCCTCCCTCTTCTCTCTCCAACCATCCCTGTCTCTTTCCTCTTTCTTCTCCCAAACACCCCTCTACTCTTTCTCTCTCTCTCTCTCTCCCTCTCCCTCTTATTCTCTCTCTCAGCCCCTTCCTTCAATCCCCATCCTTCTTTTTGGTGCCACTGATGTCTTACCCCAACAGTTTTCTTTTCCGAGATAATTAAGTCATATGTATACAAAGTTTGGTTGAAATTTCCAGGTGTATGTGGAACATTTGCCTTACCACATACATACATACATCCATTTTTATATACAATATATAGAGTAAACTATACCTATTCCTTGTTTGAATGGTGAGCCATTTCCCAATATACAGTAGCTCTGAAAGATACGAATGAATATACAGATGAAAGGTAGTGACTGATCTGGTGAAGAAATGAGTCACTGTAGGCGAAGTTCTTGCTGTGAATATCTTTGTGAGCGGAGTGATGAAAAAAATCAGAGAAAGGACCAGTGTAGTTGTAAGATTTTGGGATAAAATAGTTTGCAAATGTGACTGTAGTCTGAAATTGCATCTTTGCAAATGATAGTGCTGATTTGGAGTACTGAAGAAGACTTTAAAATCTAGTGGGAGTTTAGAATCCTTTGCAAAGGGATAAACTTTAAAACGTTTATGAGAAAAATAAGGTTAAAGTAAATAAAACCAGGAGATGAAACAACGAGGTGTTTGGAATTACATTCACATATATAAAAAGTTGAGTCACCCGTCTTTTATATATATATTTGGAGGTTAAACATGAATGAATGAACAAGGACACTGCTTGGATTAATTTATTCATACTTTAAGTGATACAAGAATCACTGGCATTGTTAGAAATATGGAATATGGTTAAAAGTGGTAAAAAATATTAGCCTATGGGATAAGATGGATCAGAGTTTTGAAAGATTATTTGGTCGTGAAAAGTCACTGTTTATCATTATTTCTAAACCAGGTGATAAAGCACTTATCAGTTATAATTTCACGCAAGGTGTAGATTATTCCCATGGTACAGTGAATTGGTTATTAAACGATATTTGTGGCTTAAAAACATTTACAGAATGTAAAAAGTCATGCATGTACAAATGCAGATTCATAATCGGCCAAGTGTTTACAAACTTACCAGTTAGCTATCATTGTTGAGTGTGTTGATATCAGTGTAAGTACAATACTTGAATTCGACGGGCATTTGTACAACAAGTGGCAAAAGTCACTGTCTTTCACTGTTTGTAAAACTAGGCAATGGATTAAATCCTGCAGAAGTGACGAAGGACTTATCAATTATGATTCCCCCTTAGGTGTAAATTATTCCTGAGTTATAGTGAATTGGATGTTGAATGATACTTGTGGCTTAATATTGACTGTGTACGTGCGTGTGTATATACACATCACACACATACACACACACACACACACACACACACACATATATATATATATATATATATATATATATATATATATATATATATATATATACTCTCTTTCTCTCTCTCTACCACACACTGCCTAGCTTATATCAATCACCGTACTCTATGCCTGTCAAATTCAGGTTCTGTACTTATAACTGGCATTAACCTCCCTCGACAATGATACCCAACTGGTAACACTTAGCCAATTATGAATCTGCATTTATACATGCATGACTTTTCTACATTTGCATATGTTAAACCACAAATATTGTTTTAACATCCAGTTCACTATACCATTAGAATAATCTACACCCAAGGAAATTATAACTAATAAGTGCTTTATCACTGTCAGGAGTAAAACCATTGCCTGGCTTGGAAATAATATACAGTGACTTTACTACTGAACTATCAAGAAAGGTATAAATCGATTTTATACAATAAAGTAAAAAGTATATCTAGAAATATACAAATGGATGTGTGTATGTGTGTATGTTCACATACACTCTGAAATGCATTGGCAATTTCAACCAAACTTGGTATACACACCATCTGACTGACCATCTGGAACACTGTGGGGGTGTCACAGTGTGTTTATATATTTATTTAGTATTTATGTTATTACTATATTTATCATAATAAGTAATGTTTGTATGTATATAGCGATTTCAGAGTTAAAGACCCAACTGTAATTACCAACGAATTCTTGTTACAGTAATGAAGATTGAGTTGTTTTAACTTGTTTTGTTGTTGTTTAAATACTGTTTGTCTCTTCCGAGTGAAACAGGAATCAGCAGATATAACTCGGCAGTTCATTACGTGGTGCTGTTTTGCGGAAGAGCTCGAGATCCCATACCTTGGATTTATACATCAGCCCTACTTGAAGTGCTCTTCGTTGGTGTTGGTTGTTTATCGGCACCAGTATTGGTGTTTGGTGTTTTGGAGTTAAATGATGTGTGCACTGATCGCTATGATCGAGAGGAAGTGTTTGATTATTGGTCGAGGCGCGAAGCATGTTTGAGGTTGTGGCCTTATGCAAAAGGAAATTGGCGTCCATTGCGATGTTATCCACCAGTGTACTCGGTATCTTTCCTTGTATTTTGGTTATTAAATAAGATACCTATTGCTATTTTATATATATTATTAAATAAGATACCTGTGCTTATATATATATAATAATTGTAAAATCAGATTGCAATCATTTTCTATTTTCGGTACATTACATAAAATTTATTAGTATAATTATGAAAGTTGTGAAAGTCATTATTGATGAAATGAGGCCGTTTTACTTATTGATATTTGTTTGTCATTTATTATATTCCGCTTGACTTGTTCCATATTATTCCTTTCATTATCAATTGTATGTTAGATATCTTTTGCTAAATGTTATAATTAAAACTTTAAAAACCCATATACTTTTATCACCACTTCATCACATCTTTTAAAGACTAAAAGAACCTTCAAAGTGCTATTGCATAGCTTGCATTTAATATATATTAATTAGTGAATAAGTACTTGTGACATCTGTGGCGACCTTGCCAGGATGTAGACAGTGGTTTAAAAAAGATAAATTGTGTTAAATTGAGTAATCTGAAAATCAGTCGGTAATTATGTCTTCCATCATCGAATTAACAGCTCGGCAAAGAGGCTTGGTTATGAAGGCGAAGAACTTAGAAGATTTGTAAGTGATGAACAAAGTGCTTTGGGGATATTAGAATGAGAGAGTATTAGAACGTGAAAACTGAAGCTGCTCGTGAGGAAAGAAGAAGAGGCATTGAGGGAAGAGAGAACGTGAGGGGAAAAGAAGAGGGAACGTGAGGAAAGAGAAAAAAGAGCGTGAATATGACCGTGAAAAAGTGAGAGATGAAAGGCTCATGAGCTTCATTTGTATAATATACAAGAATCTTTGCAAAAACAGGAATTAAGGTGAAACTGCAAAAATCAATGACTCGCCAGTTAATACCCGGAGGTTCGACACTGTGATAACCAGGTAAGAGTAAAGTTAAAGGTCCTTCTGTTCCTGATTTTGATGAAAACAAAGATGATATTGATGCATATCTTAGGAGTTTGAAGTTCTTGCTAGTGCAGCCAGAGTGGCTTAAAAGGATTGGGCTATATAATTCTAAGTTCACATTTGAGGTGCAGCTTTGGAAGTTTACGTTAGACTTTCACCTGAGGATGCTTTTGGATTATAATAAAGTTTCTGAATCACTTACAGAAAAGATTTGATTGTACTGAGGAGGTTTCAGAGTAAAGTTTCGGTCAGTTAAACCTCAGAAGAATGAGCTAGTTGAACAGTTTTGTATCTAGATTAGACACATCTCTTAAGAGGTGGATTGAAATGTCAAGTGTGAACTGACATGTGAGCTTAATTGATTTATTTCTTATGGAACAATTTTTGGAGAGTTGTAGCGAGGCAGTTGCAGGTACATCTGAGAGGCGATTACACCATTATCAACAACAAAATGATTGAATTAGCAGAAAGTTATGTTCAAGCTCATGGAGGTTTATTCCTTAATTCTAAATATTTTCTACACAGTACGTAGTGACAGAGTTGACTTATCGGGAAAGCGGTTCCTGAAGCAGACAGCTAAACCCATTAGATATCCACCCTCTAAATTAAAGTGTTATAAATGTGGACAAGTTGGTCCTCCAGCTTCTAATTGTCTGAGTACATGCAAAAAGGATCAAGAAGAATGGTCATGCTGCAGCAGGAGATTGTTTATTGGACCAGAAAGGGCCATAAAGGAAATTTTAAAGATCCCTGTTGCGGATATAAATGATCACACTGAGTATGCAAGTGTTGCTTCTGATATGCCTGTTGAGGAGGGTATTTTATGGAAACCAGTAAAAGTTTTGAGGACACTGGTTGTACAACTGTCATGGCCAGAAAAGCTTGGTGCCTGTTGAATGTTTTACTGGTAAGAGCAGTAGGATTAGATATATGAACAAGAATATAGTAAAACATCCTTTGGCTGAAATTGTTCAATCACCATTTTTGTGGGTACTACCCTTGCTGTGGCCATGGATGACCCTCTTTTATGATCTCATTATAGGCAACATCCCTGGAACAACAAAAGGTTGGAGGAACCCATATCCGGCGCTATTAACAGGCTGGAGCACAGAAATCCAAATTTACATTCAAAAAAGCTGAAGCGTCAGACTCTAAGATTTCTTGGGACATGGATTCAAAGGAAATCAAGAAAAGAGCAAGAAGGATCAAACTTAGGAGCTCTGCAAGATGATCACAAGAACATTAAAGCTATTACTAGAGATGGAAAAGGTAAGAGCAGTTTTTGAGAAAGTTGTTGTTCAGAATATATTCAGACCGAGGTATTGAACACAAGCAAGCTAATTATTTACCGTTTTAAGCCTCCCGAGAGGGCGTGATGAGCATGGCACATGAAGGAATACTTGGAGTCATTTGGGTGCTGAGAGACCAGGTAGAATAAGGCAGGAATTTTTACTGACGGTATTGGGGCGCTGCAATGAATTCTGTCTGTCGTGCCCGACATTTGTCAGAAAACTTATCCTAGAGGAAAAGTTGGGAAGTACCTTTGGGAAGGTACCGCTCATTGACACTCCTTTTAAACGTGTAGCTGTTGACTTGATAGGACCTATTTTGCCAAGTAGTAGTTCTGGTAACAAATATATACTGACCATGGTTGTTTATGCAACCAGCATTAACACAAGCCTGTACCTTACCATCTATCGAAACGGGCGTGTAGCTGATACCTTGTTGAGTTTCTTTTCCAAGTCCAAGGTTCCTGAGGAAATGGTGACGATAGAGCCAGTCAGTTTACATCTACTTAGATGATGGACGAGATTGAGGTCTTTTGTCAATCAGCATCTTCCTACGACCCCTTATCATGCGATGGCGAATGGTCTAGTTGAAAAGTTCAATGGAACTTTGAAATCTATGATTAAAAAAAATCTGCGCTGAACAACCACTACTTGGGATAGATACCGGCGGCAGTTCTCTTTGCATATCGAGTCTCCCACAAGCAAGCATGGTTTTCCTTTTGAATTATTATATGGGAGAACGGTGCATGGCCTTCTGGCTATTCTGAGAGATTTGTGGGACAGGAGAAAATGAGGAAGAGTAGAACTACACACGATTATGTATTCAACCTCCGAGAAGATTAGAAGAAACTTGTAAGTTATTTAAGAAGAATTGAAGAAGTCGCAAGGTAAATATAAATTCTTTTATGATAAAAGGCTAAAAATAGAACATTTAAAATTGGCAGTGAAGTTCTCTTGCTATGCAAAGGCTAATAATAAATTGTTACTTCAGTGGAAGGGTCCCTTTTTCTGTTGTTGGCATGAGAGGAAGATGGATTATGAAATTCAAAATAAATGGGAAAAACTTTATCATGTATTAATGCTTAAACCTTACATTTCTTGAAATAAAAGTTCTGTAGAAGTTCAGAAAATACAGTTGCAGCCTGATCGAGGTCCTGATCACTGGAGGGATTTCTCACCCCCTCTAACTGCCTGATGCTGGACAGACCTGGACTTGCCCAGGAACAAACCAATCTATGTAAATATAAAATTGCAGGAAAATCAGAAATATAGAATCTGGGGCTCTCCTTGCTTCGCTACAGATAGGTAATGTCGGACATTCCCGAGCGTATCATATGATCAAACGCAAATCAGGTTGGTAAGAGAAGAAATTGTTAAATGTGGCCATTAAATTCCATATAAGCTATATATATATATATGTGAATTCAGAAATAGAATCTATGAAGGCTTTGGATATTATATATATTCAAGTTCTCATATTCAGCTATGGTTCAGTGGTTTTGAAACCTGATAACTCAAGCTCCTCTGTCTCTCTTTCTCTCACTGAGCATCTTTTTGATAGTGAACCTCTGTGTGACCCAGAGCAGATCTTTTCCAGCTTAAGTGGAAGTATATATTTCTCTAAGTGGATTTATCCCATGGATATTGGCAAATTCCTCTGGATGGGGATAGTAAACAGTATGCATTTCAAACAGATTTAGGACTGTACCAATTTAAAGTGCTCCCCATTTGGACTTCCAGTAAGATACCCCAGCCACTTTCCAATAAGATGATGAGAAGTTTATTTTGCTGGTTTAGAGGGTGGTTTTTCTGGATGATCTGATAGTTCATTCAAAACTTGGGAGAGCATTTGTATCTTGAAGAAGTTTTGAGGAGACTAAAAAAATCTGGACTAGCAGCTAAACCTACTAAATGTTTCTTTTGGCATGTGTTGATTGGATCTTGCAGGACACATTGTAGACGAGAATAAAATGTAGCCCTACTAAAGATAAGTGGAGAAAATAGTTGGTGCAAAACATTCAAAGGACAGAAAATTACACATTCATTCTTGGGATTGTGAGCCATTTCCCAATATACAAATTCAAATTTAAATGAATATACCAATCGCATCCGGTCTTGACACAGATCTCACCCATGAAGAAATGACCTGTGTGGAATTTCTTGCTAATGAATATCTTTTGTTTCTCTGATAAAAAAATCAGAGAAAGGACCAGTGTAGTTGTAAAGTTTTGGGATAGATTTGCAGGCACAATTCATGTAGTCACAGACACTTCTGAACTCTGGAAATGATGGTGCCATGATTTGGAAAAGTACCTGGAGAGAAACTTTAAAATGCTATGCAAGTTTAGAATCCTTTGCAAAGGATAAACTTTAAAACGTTTATAAAGGAAAAATGCCTTGCCAATAAAAACTGGGAGATGAAACAACTTAGTCTGTTTGTATGGGAAAGATACCTTCGTTATAAACTGTTGCAAGTCACCCGTCTTTCTTATATATATTTGGAAGTTAAATCCATGAATGAATGGAAGGACACTTTGAGATTAAACCATATCACTTCAATAAAGAATCATAAAGGGTTGTTAGAAATATGTTGGAAAAGCTGATTAATTTAGCAGATGTGAAAATGATATATAAGTTAATTGTTATTTGGTCATGAAAAGTACTGTTTATCTTTTTTTCTAAACCAGGTGATAATGCACTTATGTTTATAATTTCCGCAGTATTTAGTTGTTCCCATATTTTACATCATAATTAGTAATGTTTTTATGTATTAGCGTTTACGATGTAAAAAAAGTCATGCATGTACCAGCAATTCAGATTCAGTAATCGGCCAAGTGTTACAACTTATTTTAGCTATCATTGTTGAAATACTGTTTTATCAATTATATAAGTGAATACTTGAATTCAGAGGAAATAACAACAGGCAGTCATATCTTTTCTGTTTATCAAACTAGACACAATGGATTCGTCCTGCCAAGTGACGAAGGACTTATGATTATGATTCCTTAGTTAACAAATTATTCCTGAGTTATAGTGAACTGGATGTTGAACGATAAACGTGGCTTAATATTTGTGTACGTGCATGTGTATATCATACACATCACACACCTACACATACACACACACACACACACACACACACACACACACACATATATATATATGTTTATATAATATTGTATATATATATGCAAAGGGATAAGTATATATCCATATATATATATATCATGATATATACTGGTATCTTTCCCTTGTATTTTGGTTATTAAATAAGATACACCATTACTATTTGTAAATTTATTATTAAATAAGATACCTATTGCATTATATACCTATATAATAACTGTAAAATCAGATTATGCAATCTGCATTTTCTATTTTTTCATTCTTTTCTACATTTATTATACTTAAACCACAAATATTTGTTTAACATCAGTCATTATTGATGAATAATCTACCACCCAAGGAATTTTACTAATAAGTGCTTTTTGTCACTTTCAGGATAAAACCATTGACTGTTTCAATATACAGTGACTTTGGCTACTATCAATTAAGGTATAAATCTTTTGCTAAAGTAAATTAAAACTAGAAAAAACAAACTTGTTTATCACCATTCGTCTACATCTTTTAAATGCCTAAAAAACCTTCAGCAATTTCATAGCTTGCGTTTAATATATATTAATTAGTAATAGTACTTGTGACAGAGGTGAGACATCGCTGGCACCAAGGTGGGTGTAGGAAGGGGTGAAATGTAAAAATTACAGAAAACAACAGGTAGTGTCTAATCCACAGTTTTTGAGGTTGCTGAGATGGGTAGCACTGATGCCCTTCAAGTCAAGTTCAGCCCTGATAGAAGGGAGTTGGGAAAGGTGACATGCAAAAATAACTGAAAATGACAAATATTAGTGTCTAATCCATACTTTTTGAGTCGCTGACACCCTTTAAGTCCAAATTCAGTCCCGATAGGAAGGGGTGGGAAGGTGGTGACATGTAAAAATAATGAAAAACTAGATATTAGTGTCTAATCCATAGTTTTTGAGGTTGCTGAAGATGAATAGTGAAACTCTGATGACCTTGAAGTCAGAGTTCAGCCCCAATAGGAAGAGGGGTTGAGAAGGGTGTGAGATTCAAGATGACAGGTCTGGTATGACTGATTTATTTTTAAGAAAGCAGGTATACATCGAGGAATGCAGACGGGGAAGGTGGTCACCGACCTGCGGATCCCATGTCATGCATTTGGGCAAGAACTTGTGTTTGTTAGATGTGAGGTTTAGTAATTTTGATGGGACAATCGTTTACCGATTGTTCCCTTGAGTGGTGTTGCCTCCTTACTTTTTGTTTTCTTTGCTCTCTTTGCAGGGGTTGACGTCTGTCTCGGTGTCTTCAAGATCTTCAGTCAGGTTTTGAATAGCAGCAAATCAGGTTCTCGACAACAAAGTAGCTTCTTTGGGTATTTTTGGGCTGCAGGTATTCACTACCTGTGGCCCTCTGCCCAGTTGGAGGATGACATTGATGGCTGAACTGTGTCCATCAATGAGCAGTGTTGTTCCTATTTGACAGCAGTCTTGCTGTTGCCTTTTGCCGATCATCTGTCTTTCTTGGAGATGTTCCTGTTGGCTGTCATGGGGCTGTTGTTTTTCAATGATTGTACGGCAGTGTTCAGAATGTTCACCCTCTTACGACCTGTTTGGTTTCGACATCTGTGTAGATTGTCTGTTGTGTTTTTGTGCTGCATGAGTTGCACTGGTATTATTTATACCATTGTATTGTATTTATACTGTTATATTGGTATTATTTATGCTGTTTATTATTCCTTGATCATGTGTTGTTGTAATTTTTTATGCTATTTTTGTATGTTTGGTGCTGCTTGATCATATTGTTTATGCTGTCTGTTTTGTTTATAATTTTGTGATGTAGCCTAAGTAGATGTTAACTTATGATCACTGTTTTTGTTAATGTAATGTGATTGTCTTTCATAGAGTAACTGCTTTGGCTACATCAGTGTTATTGATTTGGAACTGACTCTGCTATGAATTTGATGTATTTATATTTTGATGGACTCATTATGGTATTTAACTAGCTGCTGGTAATTATATTGTAATGATGCTAATGTTGAGTATATTTGATTTATTTTAAGACCAAACCTGACTCACTTGTAAATATGTAAATATCTTATTATAGTAAATTAGTTTAAGGTTACCTTATCGTTTTGTTCCAGCTCCTTCCTCCCTTGTCTGCCTCAATTTCTGCCAGTCATTCCAGTCCCATACTTTTTGTATTTAAAACCTGCTGAACTGACTGCGGTTCACTACATAGATGACATATAAGAATAATTCGTATTACAATAAATGTACAATGGTAGTTCGCATCAGCGGAAAGACCGGACAATAATACTGTATGTATGGAGAAGACGTAAAAATAACGAAATAATAAGTAATATACATGACGTTATTAAATGCCAGAAATGAAGGGCGGCGCGCCTTTGCAAATCCTCCCCACCCCCAAGACAATGATTGAGATAATTATTGGATGACATGAGTGTCACGGAGGCGCTGGGGGCGAAGGAGGCAACCCCCTTCTCTTCGAGGACTGTGGGTGGGGGCAACGTGGAGCTGCGGATCTTCCACAGTGTGGCTTCTGGGGTGCCCATGGCCTCGCCCGGGAGTGGCTGGAGTGCGTCTGCAGGCACGTTTTGAGGACCTGGGACGTCTGCCTGCCTCCTCTCAGTTTTGCTGTCCTAACAGGAAGCTGGTTTCAGCCTGTTGATGGAAATCCAATCCTCCCAGCCGTGGATGTCGATGAGATACGCCTTGGGGTCCTGTCAATGACTCGGTAAGGGCCCTGTAGGGCCTGGTCAAGGGCGGGTGATGGGCGTCTATCCTGACGAAGATCTAGGCTAGCACCCCGCTAAAGAATATGTTAACCAAAGCAAAAAATAATCATCAAACAAACCTAAAATATACGCTTGTGCCAGGCTATAGCCCAACTCTAACGAGAATGACAGAATGTAAAGCAGCCAGAAGGCTGTACCTGACGCCACAGGGGTAAAATTATTAAAATTTTAGGTCATCAAGTACATATATGAAAAATTATATCACACTTTTTCAAAGGAAACATCCTGGGGAGAAACTAACGAACAGTGAAAACTTGGATACCTTAAACAATCAAAAGAACCCTGAGAGAAAACTCACAAAGAACAATAATAAAGGGACCAAAGACACACCGCAAGAGAACGCGCAGGATGATCCCTGATGGGGAAATTAAAGATAAAAGAAAGTGAACGACAAGAGAAACCCAAACAGAACAGGCTGAATGGGTATACATAAAGTCGGCATGGCTGACAAGAGGGACGCCGCAGCGACCCAAACAAAAACCACGTATAATTTGTACACGGGCTTAAACAGCCAGACTTATCATAAAAACCCACAAGAAGATGGTACTTAACTTGGAAACAGTAAAGCTGCCGATGCCATGCTGAAAATAGTGGAAATTCCGTGGAAAACATAAGGGAAAAAAATATAAAGATCGAGCGATCCACGTGCTAGAAAGGAATGAGTTCAGATGGCGCTGGAGTAAGCTGTTTGGCTGGCCGGGTGAGTGGAGTTATCGCCTCTGCTCTTCGGAGGTTTTGCCATTGGGATGTCTTCAGAGTGTGGTTCTGTGGTGATGATGACTCACTCACCCTTACCCATACCACGTCTATTTTCATTATAGATGCTCGATCTGAAATAGTAATCCCAGCATTCCTGATAGCTTTTTTCTCTGGTATATTTTAGCAATATTATACCTAGAAATTCGTGCTATAAGGAATTTCCCGGGTGACACAGGGCTTACTCAGAAAGGGAGTTTTGGAATGAATGTAGAAAAAGTATGTTTTGAGAAAAATGCAGTTAAAGTTTGCTAACCATTTACTTTACTTTTGAAGCATATAAAGTTTCTTGGAAAAGCCTACATGACACCTGTTCCTGTTTTTATAAGAGATATTATTCCCTCAAAAAAAAAAAAATATTTATCACTTAAAGAAATAGTTTATATTATTTTGGGGGTTATCATAACGCTGTGTCTTGTGCTGCCAGGTTTTTAGGAGGCTGATGATGTTCTTTGCTTCTTTTGCTTTCTTGACTGCATAGCAGACATTTGTTTCTTGGTCTTCTCTTTCATCCACAGAAGGCCTTTCAGGCTTTTTTCTCCCTGTCATTTTCTCATAACAGAGGCGGCAGTAGACTTGCTGCATGGCCGATATTATGTTCCGTTGCAGCAACATGAAAGCAAGATGGCAGTATCCCTTCCATGAAGTCTGACCTTTGGACACTTTGCCCATATTTTACTGTTGAGCAGTTCATTTGAGTTTTGGTACGACCTTTTGCACATCTTTGCAGTAAATCATCAGAGCTCTTCAAATATTTGGCAACTGGATCTTTTGTTCCTCTGTAAGTTGTGACTCCTGGAGTATATTCTTTGCCAAATCACGATTGTAAAAACACCAGCTATTTTTGCCAACAGGACACTGAGAATGATCATGAGTTTTATCATTGCGATCACTAGTCAGATGTAATTTGCCATTATATTTTTTCATGGTAACTATAGGATCAGGGATCTTTTAGCTCCGTTTCTTACTGCAATGCCAAAATATTTTCCGATCTTTATCACCGTGCTTTATCACTCAATTTATTGAGTCCTCCAAGTCACTCTAAAATAACTTTGTTTGTTGTTGTTACATATTTCGAAACATATTTCTTTCTCAAGGCCATAAGATGAAAGACAATCCTCTTTCTGAACATGGTTTATGCATTCTTCCTGAGCACTGGGTATGGAGTGCCATATGACCAGTGCCCTCATTCAAACTGCATACTCCTTTATATGCTGTCGAATCCCCATCACCAACAAATACTTTATATATGAATTTCCTGTCTATTGATCTTTGCCACAATGCGACAGCACCAGCAGCTTCATATTTCCAGAAGCTTGGTCAAAATTTTTGCATTCTCCAGACTGTATATGTTTCATAAGCTGCATCAAATTGTTCTTTGTTAGTTCATTTGTTTTCAGTTTATTATTCAAAGTACTGCAGGAATTACATATCTTACTGAAAACTTCGCCATCAAGAACAAAGCCAGTGTAAGCCTTAGTAACAACTCCTATGCCAATAGGGGATTGATGTCCCCTTTTCATCCAGGTGCCATCATATATTACCTCGATAGGTATATTACCATGTTCATCTGGTTTGACCCCAATGCTTTCATAATAATCAAGTATTGCTCTATCAACTTCTTTCATGGATTCCTTGAAGGTCTGGTCAGCAATCCGTTCAATATACTCTTTATAACGTTCGTACGTGCTGTTTGCTAAGTGTTTGGCACCTAAGGCAATTCGAGTCTTATTCAAGGCTGCCAGGCCTCCCCCATTTATCATGTTTTGATATATAAATGAAGCTGTTGTTTCACCGATATGTTCTGTTTTCACACTTTCACTAGCTTGTACTTTGGTATATTGAAAACAGATGGCACCTCACACTGACACTTAAGAGTTTCAAGTCAACATCAAAACTGTTTTTATCAATTTCGAGTGTAACCTATATTGCGGTCACACTGCCCGCAATACGTCAAACTAAAAGCCTCTTTTAGAACTCTCAAGGTTGGCTCCTGATGAAACAGCGACATCACCTGCTATGTCAGGGACAGCAATTACATCTTGAAAATGCTCATTATCTTCCTCCTCCCCCTCTTCATCATGAGATAACTTCAAAACAAAGTCGTCGGTGCCATCATCATCATCTTGATATAATTGTTCAAGGGAATAATAGATTTCACGCGGAGCTTCGTAATAGGAAGTACTTGGCATCTCCTCAGCACACGTGGTTGGTGGCAACATGTGAGAAGCCACAACATTAGCTGTGTTTATACTTTTAGCTTCCAGGTAAGTTTTGATATTGTGAGAGCTTGCTTCCCTTCGCTTACTAAACTTCTTTTTTGGCATGTTGGTAATATATATAATAAACAGTTGATGTCCAAAAGTCCGAGGAAGTGTTGCAGTCGACTGAAAATAACAAACATACGATTACATAAAAAGAATGTAAGAATTCTCTCAGGGGACAACTGGCTCGCGTTATTCATCCATGGGAAGAGTTGCCATCTCTATCAGGAAAACATATTGTACGGCATATGAAACAAAATGCAATGAAAAGAAATACAAATACTTGAAGAATGAGTGCAAAATGAAATGGTAAAACCACCCCTAACCAGACCTTTAATTCTCTACTTGGGTGAGGCCTTTAAATTGGCCTTTAAACCGTTTAAAAGGCTTCTGTATCGATATTCACACATGGCAAATGGCTGGACCTAGATCTGTGGAAATATGACGATAACTCATTTTCATGAATTTGAGCCAATATCACCAAAATTACAGGCCGATATACCCTTGACTGTAATTGTAGTATCTGAGGTGTCAAGTTCCTTCTAGATAGTACTGCTGCACTCAAACAGAACTGGTTACTATCTCACAAGAATCAATACTGGAAAGTCATTCAGTGAGGATTACAAGAAAGATTCAAATTTACATGACCAACAATTTTGAATCTCATTACAAAATTTGGGACAAACAGATCTCCATCCTCCCAAATGCCATATCTACAAGAGCCCAGATGACTCACCTATATCTATGCTGATGTCGGGGCTAAACAAGACACAGTCTCTGTGTTCAGACCGATGTCTGACAACCCTCGAAAAAACTCATACAGGCTACAAGTCAAACTCCTAATTTAGGAGAGAGTCATGACCCGCCAGGGTTTGAACCCCCGAGAGAGAAAGACTGATAGCTTCTCAGGAATACAAAAGATCTCCCTCTAAAAGAAGAGATCTACTCCTAGAATCAAACCCTGGTTGAATCTGACCATGCTTTCCAAAAGCTGGAACAGAAAGAAGCTTCACAGCAAAGGTAGGTGAGAAAAACACCGCTACCTGGAGACAAGCATCTCCAACCAGAGAGACACCTCATTTACAACACCAGTAATTGAAGACAACTCTAGTCTTGTAAACTGCCAATCAAGGAACAAAAGTATCCAAGAACTCCTATCGATACAGCTATGTTTAACTAGAGAGGAACATCTCCTAGGACCTCAAACCACAGAGCTAGCAGGTCTGGATATTACTTGCCATGGACACATGGGAAGTTCTAGGTTTTGCCAAGGATTATTATTATCATTATTCAGAAGATGAACCCTATTCATAAGGAGCAAGCCCACAGGGCCACTGACTTGAAATTTAAGCTTTCAAAGAATATGGTGTTCATTAGAAAGAATTAACAGAAGGTAATGGGAAATACAAAAAAAAAAAAATCAGTTATTAGAAAGGAAAAAATTTTATAAATTAATAAATTTAATAAATTAATAGTTAAAAATATATATATAAATAAATTAAAATGCAAAGTTATTTGTTCAAGGGTAGTAATGCACTGCCTCTTCACTTGAACTTTTGAGGTTCCAACTGCACCACATCCTGCAAATCTGGTTGCTCTCAGCAGGGAAAGGGGATCAGGCATCAATTGTGAATGTGAAAGATCTCTCTTAAAATACAGCTTATGAAAAATTAACAAACGAAAGTGACCGTCTATGATTCAGGTCATAACTGCTAATATTAAGAAACAGAAGCCTACCACCACGAACCACACTGAAGAGCAGTATTCTAGTAAAGGAAGGCAAAATTACCTAAAACAGGTTGCATTGAGTTTATCACTGCTGTAAATATATGAGGCATTATATACAAAACATAACTTTTTGCAGCATTTGCTGACAATTTCATTAGATGTTTCTCAAAAGTAGGATGTAAGTCAAAAGCTAAACCAAGAATAGTTAAAGCTTCAGAATCATTCAGCAGAGTCCCATCTACCTGAAGGGCAGGATGGGGTGGAAAATCCGTACAAGATCTGCTAACCAATAGTGTTTTTATTTTACTGGAGTTCAGCCTCCTACCCCACCAACTACATGGCCTTTGCTGATGTACAGTCCTGTTCAAGTGCAGGATTGTCATCAGTTTATCATTTTATTTCATTTCTCATTTTTCAATCTAGCCATACTTTCATTCCAGCGCTGAATGATCTTATAGGTCCCAGCGCTTGGGCTATGCCCTAAATTCCATAATCCATCCATCCATCCCACCAACTACATCATTAACTGTTAGTACATAATCAACTTGCTGTTGATTACATACTAAAAGGCGAAGTGGCATTATAGAACCTAATGTTCAAGGTGACCTTCCAGGGAAAAATTTTGTCTGTGCTTAAAGCGAAGCAGGCACAAAGAAGAAAGAACCGCAGAGCTACCTGCCGTGACAAACAGTAGCCAGGTATAAGTGTGGAACCTGGAAATCACAAAGAACTTTTTCACCATACAGGTGTTTGGGGCCATATGTTCCTGTTACCTGTCTTTGATTGTGGAGCTGTTGTCAAAAGGTATCAGCCCTAAAGTGAGACTTACCACTCTGAGCAGTGCCCAAGTGTGCATCCTACCCCAGATTGGATGCATTCCAACTACGAAAGCATCCCTGGGGGTAACATGTACAGTTCTCGTCTTCATGCCATAGTCTTAGTCCCCTGAAGAGACAACTTCTTGACATTCTAAGTTGAGAGAGTCAAAGTTGCCATGGGAACTCACCGCTGCAAGGACAACTGGAACTAAAGGATGTGGAAATCACCAAGCAAGTTGTTCCTGATATAATGTGAATTTACATGCAACCTTTCCAAGTGTGCTGATGCAAGAATCCTAAGAAAAGATTCTCGTTGCTGTTGTAAACCAGCAAGCCAGCCAGGTACTAAGTCTCTGGTCAGGAAAGATGTTAATCTTGAAGTTCATCACCTTTAAACTCAGAAAAGAAGGTTGCCCTATGGCCAAAACTGCAACAAGTTTGCCAGGGCAAACCAATACCCAAGTACATTCAGTGTACATTTCACAAAAGACCCCGTTGACTTGGGACCACCCTGACGAGGTGAGAGGGCTCTTGAACCCCTGGAATTTGTTCCTGGGTTTTGAGGCCAAGCGTCCTAAGTATTATATATTAGTTTTGCTTAATTTTTGTGGAATTTTCCACTTCTGGTAAAATTTATTGGACCTGATAAAAGGAAAAGATATCATAGCTGGGACTGGGTTTATACCCGAAACTAAATAGTGGGAACTGTGGTAGGATCATCAACTACCTGATTTATCAACTACTTGATAATGTTTGGATGTGAGAGATATCAGATTGATAGCTCAAGGGAGGAACTATTCTTTAAGGCTAGGCTACGGATTCCAGGGCGGTCTGGTTCTGGGGATAGTACTCTCGGCATTCTATCCAGTTTGCCCACAATACAATTAGGGTGGCAATGATTGTATTCTTGTAATACTCTCAGTCCCAGCAAGCTGTTTCGGCTTACATTTGGGCCACCATAATTGTGTTGTGCCATCCTCTGTGAGGTAGAGTAAGGGGCGGACATTTGGGAGCCAGCTCTCACTTATGCCATTGATGGAAGACTGAACTCCTTGAAAGGCTGATGATGTCTTTTTAAGGTTTTCAGTTTGAATTTTTTTTTTTTTTTTCAATCTTTAGGGCTAGTAGAAATAAAGATTCGAGTACCCCTGACCCCTCTGATGATACCTTCTAGTGTAATTACACTGGAACCCTATGCTCCAGCACAGAGCAAAGGGAAATTGAGGAGAAATGTATGTGAAATAGCACCAGGAATATTTGAAACCTCTTATGATAAATATTTGACTTTTAATCTGGAAACTTCTATTTGTGGTATTTTAGTATGTACAGTAAACCCCCTGTATTCGAGTTCTCACAACTCGCGAACTCACCTATTTGCGGATTTCTCTATGGAACATATACACATTATTTGCATATAATTTTCATGATTAAATGCACTTTTTGTCATAAAACTATTGAATATAAAATATTTTTAAATTTCACGCAGGCTACCATATTTGTATACATGATACTGAATACCCTAGTGTAGACTAGGCTATATTCGAAATATGTTTTTTCCAACAAACGATGGTTTTTTGGAACTCAACCCCATTGTAAGTAGAGTAATACCTATGTAAGGATTTTTAGAGTTTTTTTGTGTTTTAACTATCAAAATAGGCAGCTCTAAGTGTTTTTAGAAGGGTTCTAAGCATTCGTGGATTTCAGCTATTCGCGGGATTGCAGTGTGGTACGTATCCCCCGCGAATATTGGGCATTTACTGTACTGCAGCCTAGCTTACATTACACTGTACTCTATATTCACATATTAATATCGTATTATACAAACAGCATAACAAATATGCATCTTTTACATGGATCTTTTAAAATGTTTTGCTTTACTTCACTGTATCCAATAATATTGCATATATATTCTTATACCACTTTTGTATTATAAATTGCGATCATAGCGATCAATGTTTTACTTTGGAAATCGATTATGTGGTAATTTTATTTCGCAGTATTTAACTCAGTTCAGGGCGCTTTTCTTGCCTCTAGTTGGCGTAAATAATTCTCTAGATATTCTATTTATATGGGGCAAGGTTATTTTTCATTATACGAAGTGTTTTTTAAGTCGAAACATAACTTGAATACTTCACGTTGTGAAATTAATTTAGGTATTTTTTTTGTTAATAGATGACACTGGCCTTTGGGGGCATGTTTGTTTTGTGTGAAAAATCAAGATTCCGCTCATTATTTTCACTTGATTTCATCATGATACAAGCTTTATGTATTTATCTTTTATTGGCGTGTAAACAGCAGTAATGTGTGTTCTTTCATGCCCAGTAGTTTTGATTGAAATACTCTCTCCAATGTTAATTACAGTCGAGTTTCATCCATGTTGCCGATGCACAATAATTTATAGTCATCAACAGCTTCAACAGTGTTTTCTCAGCTTCAGCTACAACTTGCAGCTTAAATTTAGCAGTATATTTCCTTACCAATCTTTTATCCATACTGAATAAAGGTACAGTGTAAAAATATATCAGTCCTATTCTACGTAACGTCATTTGTAACATAACTACGGTAATTGTTTACTTCCGTACGATGGTTGAAATACAAGCAAAATGGCTGTTGCTATCCGATTCGGTTATAAGCAAAACAACAGTTTCTTGTTCGGTTGTTTATGGCTGTATGCATTTACGCATTTACTTACAATATTTTTATCACTCTTTTAATTTTTTAACTAGAAGATGGGCTAAAGAGGTGGAGGAAAAGAAGTTGGTCTATTGTAATTTGGTCTCTCTCTCTGCCTGAGTGTACGCTGCTGCCCAGGCCTGCATGAAATTTAAAAATATTTTATAAATATTGTCGTATTAGTACTAATTGCTTCCCCATCTCAAAATCGAATTATCGTAAGGTGAATTATCATAAGTCAAGCACTACCTGGGTACCTGATTATTTTAATAGTTTTATCACAAAAAAAGTGCGTTTAGTCATGAAAATGAGATGAAAATACTGTACAGTAATTGGTGAATATTTCTTAGTGAAAAATACCACAAATGGGCGGATTTTCAGCGAATGATGTGTATGTACGTTCCACTGAGAAGTCCACGAATAGGTGAGTCCGGAAATCGTGAGACCATTAATACGTGGGCTTTACTGTATTTGTGTATGGTATACTGTACCATAGTGTAGGCTAAGTTAATTCTTGTTTGTTATTCAATTTCCCTTTGTATTGAATTATCATAATTCACTCTGCATGAAAGAACCGAGGTGAGGATGGTGAGATGGATTACTGGAATATCACTACTGGAAAGGAGGGAAAGTCAAGATATAAGAAGAATGTGTGGTATATGTAATGTAAAGGAGAAGGCTAGGGAAGCTCGTTTTGAGATACTATGGCCATGTAATAAGAAGAGAGGAGGTGGAACCAATCAAGAGAGCAAAGAACATGCCAGTGATGGGGAGGAGGAGTGTGGGGCGTCAATGGATCAGATGGATGGATGTGGTGAGGAGGGATATGGGTGAGGTGGGACTGGGGGGAAGAAGATGCTAGGAATGGATGGAGAAAGTTGACTCGAGCAGCTGACCCTGCCATACAGTGGGACTAATAAGGTCGAAAGAAGAAGACTCTGCATGAACCTCCAGGATTAGCTGATATTAATAATTACTATGCCGTGTATGTATAGAGTACGGTAAACCCCCGTATTTGCATTCTCACGATTCACAGACTCACGTATTCGCGGATTTCTGTATGGAACATATATATGCACATTATTTGTGGAAAATTCGCCCTTTGCAGTATTTTTCACTGAGAAATATTCACTAATTACTGTATTTTCATATTTTCATGACTAAATGCATTTTTTGTGATAAAACTATTAAAATACTCTGGTAACCATGTAGTGCTTGAGTTACAATAATTCAATTTTGTGATGGGGTAAGCCGACAATATTTAGAAAATATTTTTAAATTTCCCACGGCACAGGCAGCAAGAGAGACCAAATTACAATAGACCAACTTCTTTTCCTCCATCTCTTTATCCCATCTTCTAGTTAAAAAAGTAAAAGAGAATGATAAAAGTATTGTTAGTAACATTATATTCTTGCGTAACTGTGCAAAGCCATAAACAACTGTATGATAAACTGTTGTTTTGCTGATAACTGAATCGGATAACAACAGCATTTTCGTTATGTTAATGTTTGTATAATACGATATTAATATGTGAATATAGAGTACTGTGTAATGTAGGCTAGGCTGCCGTATATGTATACGATATACCATAGTGTAGGCTCAGCTAACTCTTGTTTGTTATTCAATTTCTCTGTATTGAATTATCATAAGCCAATCTGCATGAACTTCCAGTATTAGCTGATATTAATAATTACTATACTGTACCATATATGTATAGAGTATACTTTATAATGTAGGCTAGGCTACCATATATGTATACATGGTACTGAATACCCTAGTGTAGGCTAGGCTATATTGGAGATATGTTTTTTCCAACAAAAGATGTGTTTTTGGAACCAAACCCCATCATAGGTCTGGCCTGAAGGAATTAGATTTATTTTACATGGCTAAGAACCAGTTGGTTACCTAGCAACGGGACCTACAGCTTATTGCGGAATCCAACCACATTATAGGAAGAAATGAATTTCTATCACCAGAAATAAATTCCTGTAATTCTTCATTGGCTGGTTGGAGAATCGAACGCGGGGCCAGCAGAGTGCTAGCAGAGAACAGTACCCACCTGTCCAGTGAGGAACTAACCCCATTATCAGTAGGATAATACCTGTATAAGCATTTTTAGAGTTTTTTTTTATGTTTGAACTATCAAAATAGGCAGTTCTAAGTGTTTTTAGAAGGGTTCTAGCTATTCGTTGGGGGGTGAGGTATGCATCCCCACAAATACGGGGAGTGTACTTTATACTTTATAGTGTAGGCTAGGCTACCATATATGTATATACATGTTATTCAATACCCTAGTGTAGGCTAGGCTATATTCGAGATAGGTTTTTTCCAACAAATGATGGGTTTTTTGAACCTAACCCCATCGTAAATAGGGTAATACCTGTATAAAGATTTTTAGTTTATTTTGTGTTTGAACTATAAAAGTAGGCAGGTCTAAGTGTTTTTAGAAGGGTTTTAAGAATTCGTGGATTTTAGCTATTTGCAGGGGGTTGTGGTACGCATCCCCCACAAATACAGGGGGTTTACTGTACAGAGTCATTGTGACTGTACAGAGACATTGTGAAGTGTTATGGCTAAGAGACTAAGACATCATCTGAAGGTCGAGGAATTGACAGTTGAATCGGCCTCACTAAAAGAAAGTGAAAAATTAAGAGCATTATCGCATCTTGGAGGAGTTAAAGTAGACTGTGTAGTACATGCTTTTTGGATTTACTGCGAGGGAAAGATGCTGTATATGTACCCAAACTGATGATGTACATGGAGAAGCTGGTAGAAGATTTAAAAGATTAAGGTGTGATAAGAACTGAAATAATGAAGAAGATGAATGGAGCATTAGTTCTACTCGAATGCCTAATATAATAAAAGCAGCCTGGTTACATTTAAAGGTTAAGCAACAGTAAACCCCCAGTATTTGCGTTCTCACGATCCGTGGACTCATTGATTCCCGGAATTTCTATGGAACTTAACTATAAATTATTCACGAAAATTTCAGGAATTTGCAGACATTTTCGTTTGGAAATATTCACTAATTAATGTATTTTGATGTTACTTTTTTGACGAAATACAATTTATGTGATAAAAAAATTATTTCACTTATACAACTTACCCGGTAGTTACATATAGCTGTCGTCTTTGGCGTCCACGGCAGTATTCAAATTTCGGCGCTAAGCGCTAAGCGTTATGAAAGGTGATCCCTCTACCCCCCTCTGCTCTATCGGGTATCGGGAACCGTTCAAGAACACGTCATTAGTTTTTGCTTTGCGAACCGGTAATACGGTTCTGCTGCTGGTAGTATTTCTCAACAATTCGAACTTCTAGTTCCTTTTTTGGTGAAGTACTCGGTTTGTTGTTTTTTGCTGGCGCTAATTATTCTTAGTTAGATTATTATGTCTGATTCAGGTTCTAGTGGTATCCGGTTTTGCAGCAAAGGCTGCAAAACCAGGCTTGTTAAGCTTAGTTTAGATCCGCACACTTCTTGCGTTTCATGCAGGGGGCAAAAATGTTCTGCTGACTTGACTTGTAACGAGTGTGAACTACTAACTTTGTCTGACTGGAGTGCTTTGGGGAAGTACATGAAGAAGCTAGAGAAAGATAGGATAAGGAAGGCCTCTTCTAGGTCTTGAGGTCAGGAGGTAGTCAAGAGGTTTTCGTAAACCCTATTAACCCTGCTCCCCTGTAGTTCCTGTAGTTTTACCTGCCCCGGACACCGCTTCTCTTAATCCTGATACCGTGTCAGTCCTGTAATGCGTTTATGTCTTCCATGCAGAAAATGGGAGACAATTTGCAGCCAGTTAGTAGACCGCAGTGATAATGCAAGTGTTGTGCCTTGTGTAAGTGTTGTGGAGGAGGTAGCTTCTCGGCCCATTCACGCTCCCAGGTCTAGGCCCTGTCAGGCTCCCAGGTTCCAGGGAGAAGGCATGCCAAAGCCGAAAGGAGGTGAGTGGGACCTGCCCCGAGCAGTTGCCCCTCAAGCAGTCCTGTTGCCGCTTCCCAGGCTGCTGGCCCTCACCACCGAAAAGGTGAGGAGCGGATAGTGTCGAGCGGCTCCAGTTGGAGTTCCTCTCCGCCTAGAGGATGGTGTTTTCGCGACGCTTCTAGACCTTTGAAGAGGTCTCGTCTGCTTTCACCATCGAAGATTCCTAAGAAGAAGGCTCTTTTGGAGGATCCTACCCCTTCCTGTAGCTTTTGGGCAGAACCGGAGAGGCTTTCTTCGTCGGACTCGTCTCATTCGTTTTCGGCTGAGCCCCCTTATAAGACAGTTGCATCTGAGAGGTCTGCTCCTTTGGCGCCAGCGACTCCTGTGACTCCCGTTCCTGTGGCGCCTGCTCCAGCATTCGATGGTCCTCAATAGCTAGTGATTGACGGAATCAACGCCCGTTTGGACTCGATTTTACAACTTTTGTCTAAAAGTCAAGTCTCTTCTTTGGCTCCTCCTACGATGCCAGCGGCGCCCACCTCGACTCCTCTCTCAGTCGCCTGGTAGCGCCGCCGCTTGCGCCTCCGTTGGCGCCACCTTTGGCTGCTGTGCCGATTGCGCCTCCTTTGGCGCCTCCTGTGATACCAGCGGCTCCCGCCTCGACTACTCTTTCAGCCGCTCCGGTAGTGCCGCCGCTTGCGCCTCCATTGGCGCCACCTGTCGTTGTGGTACCGACTGCTCCTCCTTTGGCGCCACCTTTGGTTGCTGTACCAACTGTGCCTCCTTTGGCGCCTCCGATGGCTCCTCAACAGGCTCAAACTCTTTCGGTGACACAGCAAGAATATGTCACGAGCCTCCCACCTCGTGTAACTCAAGTTTCAGTTCAAGGGGACTTGGATGAAGACGTAGTCCAGCTGGACTTGTCCCCAGTATCTGACGAACTCCTCTCTGGCTTAGAGGAGCAGTGTAAGGAGGAGAAGTCTCCGCAACTCTCTTCTTACAAGAAGCTCTTGAAGTTCTTCATTGAGAACTTCCCTGATTCGTTCTCGCCTGCGGCTCCTCCGTCTCCTGGGTCCCAGTACAAGAGGGACAAGGCTTCTGTTTTTTCTTCGGACTTTACGAAACTTGTCCTGTCCGTCTCAGCGAAGAAAGGCCTTAAGAAGATGGATGCTTGGCTGGCCGAGAAGAGGGAAATTGGGAAGAACGTCTTCTGTCTTCCTCCTTCTCGCGTTCCTTCCGTAAATCGGGGTTGGTACGAGACTGGGGAAATGTTTTCCCTGGGTGTGGCTGCCTCCGCATTATGGGGACTTCTCCAGTCTCATGGATGCCAGTAGGAGGACCGCACTTAATTCTGCGAAGGTTTTCTTTACGTCCTCCGAACTGGATCGAGTTTTCAAGAGCGTGTTTCCGACTCTTGAAATAGTGAGCTTCCTGGACTGGGCGATTATGGCCTTAGCCAGGAAGATTAAGGATTTTAATCTTCCTTCTGAGCTCTTGGATGATGTGGTAGGAGTAGTGGACTGCATTGATAGGGGCATCTGCGACGGTTCAGTAGAACTTGCCTCTTTATTTACGGCAGGAGTTCTCAAAAAAGAGCAACTTTGGTGCTCCTTCTTAGCAAAAGGTATTTCTTCAAACCAGAAGTCGGTACTCTTGTTTTCTCCTTTGGACAAGGCACATCTGTTTCCGCAAGAGTTGGTTGCTGCAATTTCCCAGGCGTTAGCCCAGAAGTCAACCCAGGATCTTTTGTCGCAGTCTGCCAAGAAAGCGAAAAGACCTGTGCTTTCTACCGCTTCTGTGCTTGGTGTTTAGTCTCCTGCTTTCTCGTTTGGACAGTATAAAGGAGATCCTCTAGACGTGTTTTTGGCAGGGCCAGAGGAAAAGGCAAAGCCACGCCTAGAACCTCGACGGCCCCGAGAAGAAATGAACCTTTTGTCCTCCATTCAGCAGTAGGAGCCAGACTGCAAAGGTTCTGGCAAGAGTGGCAACGGATCTCGGCAGACCCTTGGGCGATCCAAGTTTTAAAGGAAGGATATGCCATCCCCTTCCTTTCCAAACCTCCTTTAGTGGAGGCTCCAGTTTCTTTACAGGTGTACTCGCACAACTCCGCAAACTAGACGCCCTTCGCTCAGAAGTCCGAGCCATGCTGGAGAAGGAAGCGATAGAACTGCTTCATGCCCCTCTATCTCCAGGTTTCTACAATCGTCTGTTCCTGGTTACGAAAGCATCAGGGGGGTGGAGACCCGTACTGGACGTGAGTGCGTTGAATGTCTTCGTTCAGAAGACAAAATTCTCCATGGAGACAACTCAGTCGGTCTTGGCATCTTTACATCAGGGGGATTGGATGGTTTCTATAGACCTCCAAGACGCTTACTTTCACGTCCCAATACACCCAGATTCAAGGAAGTTCCTGAGGTTCGTCTTCGAGGGACAGGTGTATCAGTTCCGTGCCCTCTGCTTCGGTCTGTCGACAGCCCCGCAAGTTTTCACAAGGGTCCTGTTATCAGTAGCCAGACATCTTCACCTGGAAGGAATTCGAGTTTCTATGTACCTTGACGATTGGCTGCTCAAAGCGGCTTCGAGGGAGAGCTGTATGGAGGACCTATCAAAGACTCTTCAATTGGCAAAGTCTCTAGGCCTCATTGTCAACGAGAAGAAGTCTTGCCTTACTCCCAGTCAGCAGATTGTCTATTTGGGAGTGAGTCTGGACTCTCAGACTTTTCAGGCTTTTCTGTCCAGCCAACGGATAGCCTCATGCCTGCAGAAGATCGACGACTTTCTGCAGAGGAAGATTTGTTCCAGCAGTGGCTGAGCCTCGTGGGAACCTTAGCTTCAGTGGAGAAGTTTGTAAGACTGGGGCACTTGAACCTGAGGCCACTGCAGTTTTACCTGCAAGAGAAGTGGCCCAGGAAACAGTTCCCGGACTCCTTCACCTTCGCCATTTCGGAAGAGATAAAGGAGTGCCTCCGTTGGTGGAGGTCAGAAGGAAGGCTGACACAAGGACTTCCTCTTCAGCTTCCGAACCCAGACCTAACTCTGTTTTCCGACGCCTCGGACAAGGGCTGGGGAGCGACTATGGGGACAAAAGAAGTTTCGGGCCAGTGGCAAAGAGAAGAGAGAAACTGGCATATCAATCGAAAGGAACTAAAAGCGGTTCACTTAGCCCTGTTGGCCTTTCAACAAGAAGTGGAAGGCAAATGTGTCTTGGTCCAGGCGGACAACACGACCGCTCTGGCATACATTCGGAAACAGGGCACTCACTCGAGGTCCCTCTACGAGACCTCGAGGGAGCTACTAGTTTGGGCGGAGGAGATCGGGACCAGACTAGTAACGAGATTCATTCAAGGGGAGAGAAATGTAGCGGCGGACCTTCTCAGCAGAAAGAACCAGGTCCTGTCCAATGAGTGGACTTTACATCCCCTAGTTTGCGAGGAGCTATGGAAGGTATGGGGACGTCCGCTCATAGATCTCTTTGCAACCGACAAAACGACTCGGCTGCCCCTTTACTGCTCTCCGGTTCCAGACAGCAAAGCGGTTTTCGTGGATGCAATGTTCATGGACTGGTCGGACCTGGATCTTTATGCCTTTCCCCCGTTCAAGATCCTGCGGCAAGTCATCTCAAAGTTCTTAAGCCATTCTGGCCATCCAGGGAGTGGTTCCCGGACCTTCTAAACCTCCTGTCAGACTTTCCGAGACTTCTGCCAGAGAGACCAGATTTACTCAGACAGCCGCACTTTCAGAGGTTCCACCAAAACTTGTCCGCTCTTCATCTTGTCGCCTGCAGACTGTCAGGAGACTCATCAGAAAGAGAGGCTTTTCAAGAGGAGGCTTGGAAGCTATCGCGAAGCCAAGAAGAGAATCCTCTGACAATGTTTACCAGGCGAAGTGGACACAGTTTAGGTCCTGGTGTCAAGAGAAAGGCGTGTCTTCTTCTTCGATGTCTATAGCCCAGATGGCCGATTTTCTCTTGTTCCTCCACAGAGAGAAAAAGCTTGCTGTGCCTACTATTAAAGGGTATAGAGCCATGTTAGCTTCGGTCTTTAACATAGGGTCTTGAAGTGTCTTTGAGTCAAGACCTTTCAGATCTGATTAGATCATTTAATACGTCAAAGAGGACCAGAAGAGACCAGTGGCGTGGAATCTTGACGTAGTGCTGAGATGGTTACGGTCTCAGTCCTTTGAACCGATGGCGAACATCTCCTTGAAGGATCTCACGAAAAGATTCTTTTTTTAGCTCTGGCTACGACCAGGAGAGTAAGTGAGCTACATGCAATAGATAAAAGAGTAGGCTTTGCTAAGGGGAAGGCAGTATGTATGTCTACTCTTGGTTTCTTAGCCAAGAACGAAGACCCGTCTAGACCTTGGCCAAGAGAGTTTGAAATTAAGGACCTTTCCCAATTGGTCGGTCCCGAAGAACCCGAGAGGTACCTCTGCCCTGTGAGAGCTCTCAAGTTCTATGTTCAGAGAACGAAGAAGCTCAGAGGTCCCAGTGACCACCTCTGGTGCTCGGTTAGAGATCCTTCTAGGCTTCTCTCTAAGAATGCCCTTTCCTTCTTTTTGAGAAGCCTGATAAAAGAAGCTCATGAGCACTGTGCTGACTCGGAGATGAGTATTCTTAAGGTAAAGGCGCACGAGATAAGAGCAGTTTCGACTTCTGTAGCCTTTAGCAGAAACTTATCTGTGAAAGACTTGGTTAAGTCCACCTTTTGGAGATGCAAGTCAGTGTTTGCATCGCATTACTTAGTGGACGTAAAAACTGTTTTTGAAAAGTGCAGTGCGCTGGGGCCCTTTATTGCGACTGACACGGTGTTGGGGAGGGTGAAAAGGAGTCTGCTCCTTAACTAACATTTTCACCTTGGTGTTGGGGTTGTTGTTTTTAAGGTTGTCTGGAGATACATGGTGTGGTAGTATCTTCCAGTTTTTATTCTTTGGTATTGGTTTTATGGTAAGGTTAGGTGATCCCTCGTTTTGTTGTTCGTTGTACTGCGCCTGATCAAGGGCATCAGACTTGTCCGTACGCAGCCATGTTCTCTACGGCAGGTACTGTTTTTATTGTGTCCGACACACGGATCCCTTATATCCTCTCGGCACAATATAAAGGCCAGCAGACTACAGAGGCAGTAACCACTGAGTCAGCTACCTTTAAAGGTAAGGAACCTATGTCTAACTTGTTGCAAGTAGATAATTCCAAGAATTTTATTAGTTGCCAGTGCCCCACCTCCTCAAGGTGCCAATCAGCTATATGTAACTACCGGGTAAGTTGTATAAGTGAAAATGACATTTTTATGATAAAATAACGTTTCACTTATACTTACCCGGTAGTTACATAATCATAACCCTCCTTCCTCCCCTCACCTGGGCAGTTGGGCAAAAACTTATGACGTGTTCTTGAACGGTTCCCGATACCCGATAGAGGGCGGGGGTAGAGGATCACCTTTAAATAACGCTAGCGCTAGCGCGAAAATTTGAATACTGCCGTGACGTCAAAGACGACAGCTATATGTAACTACCGGGTAAGTGTAAGTGAAACGTTATTTTATCATAAAAATGTCATTTTACTCATTTTCAAATATTAATAAGATTAATAATAATAATGATAATAATAAAAACAATACTGCAAGATTAAATACGTAACTCGAAGAGAGAGAGAGAGAAACTGGTTTTCTCCCCTCCATTCGGGACGGACTTGACCTCTTTAAAGGGAAGATAGATGCTCAGAATTGATACTATTGAAATATTAAAATTATTTTAAGTACTATTGAAATTATATTAAAATGATATATAAGTGTTTCAGGATAATAGTATAAGCATTTTAGAGGGTAGGGTACGTACTAATTTTCAAATATCAATATTAATAAGATTAAATAATAACATTAAATGAAAGTAATAATTCTCTCTCTCTCTCTCTCTCTCTCTCTCTCTCTCTCTCTCTCTCTCTCTCTCTCTCTCTCTCTCTCTTATTTAGATGAGAGAATTTTTCCAACATGTAATATGTAGGTATGTTTCTTTTGTATGATAAATAAATGATTTACCTAATAAGTACTAATTTTCAAATATTAAGATTAATAAGGTTAAGTAATATAATAATAATAATAATAATAATAATAATAATAATAATAATAATAATAATAATAGTTAGTAATAATAATAATATTTTCCATGCATTTATGTAGTAAATTTTTTAACATTTTAAATAAACAGTGATTCCCAGTCTTTTTATTCTTGACTTGAGAAAGGAGGGGGGAGGGTAAATGTCCATTTACTTGACAGTTTGACATATTGGCCAGGGGGATGGGGAGTGTTGCCCTCAGAAGCTCAAAAATTTCAATCTTTTGTTATGTAAGGCATTATTCTCCTCTCTCTCTCTCTCTCTCTCTCTCTCTCTCTCTCTCTCTCTCTCTCTCTCTCTCTCTCTCTCTCTCTCAGGAAAAGACACTGTTTGTGTGTGTGTGTTCATAGTGTTTTATAAATGTGTAGTAAAGGTATTACATCTTTGGAAGACAAAAACAAACAAATTTTTTTGTCAGAGAGATTAAAGAGATAAATCTCTCTCTCTCTCTCTCTCTCTCTCTCTCTCTCTCTCTCTCTCTCTCTCTCTCTCTCTCTCTCTCTCTCTCTCTCTCTCTCTCAGCCAGCCTTGTTGAATATAAGTCGAAGTGGTAACTCTTTCTCTCTGGTTTGGCCAGAAGGCTTAGAAGTACTTATGTATATATTTTTAAGGGTACTAATGTTTAAAATGACTTTGAAATTATATTAATAATATAATTTTAAAGATTAATGCAATAATAGGTTAATAATTTAAAGTATATTTGATGTAGGATGCTACTTTAAGTATAGAGCCTCGATGGCTCAGTCGGTTACAGCAGCAGCTTCGGACTTCGTAGAGGTCTGTGGCGCGGGTTCAAATCCAGCCGACTGATCAGAGAGGCGGACACTTTGCTATCCGTGTAGACATCCGGGATTATATATGTAATCAACGGATAGGTTTGCTTAAAAAGCAAATGGGTGTTACAGACTAAATACACACACAAAACAAAGCCACTACAACACCTTCTAAAAACATAACAAACATCCCACACGTCTCGAACTCTCGCCCTACCCGCGCAATAACTTCTCGCTGCTGGGAAGAAAGGCCGTTGCGTCGGGTATGATACATGTAACATACGCTCCCGGGGTCTAAGCGATGTCAGGCAGGGCAGCCGATCGAGACTACGGTCTACCCCAAAGCCAAATCAAAAGTCCTTCAAAAAGAAGGCATCGTGCTTACCCCATACAAAAATGGGAAAAAAGCACGTTAAAAGAAGAAGAAGAAGAAGATGCTACTTTAAGTATACACTTGGTATTTGAACTTTCAAGACAGGCTGTTATAAGCATTTTTAGTAGGGGGTGGGTAGCAAGTATTTGTGAATTTTAACTATTTGCGGGGGGGGGGGCGACTCTGGAACGCATCCCCACAAATACAGGGGGTTTACTGTATATCCCAAGACCGAAGAGATGTTTTCATTTGGATATATGTTAGGGTCTTGTAGCAGAAGCTACAAGGCAAGTCTGTCACATCTGTTAAATGCAGTGAACCAGAGTATGGTGTACAGTCAACCCCTGGTATTCGCTGGGGTTAGGGACCAAAGCTGCCTGCGAATAGCTGAAATCTGTGAATACTTGACACCCCCTCTAAAAATGCTCATAACTGTCTATTTTAATAACTCAGACAACAAATATACCTTAAACTATCGCCCTAAAACACTCTTAATATCATTTCAAAGTCATCTTACAACATTACGCTTGAAAATATATGGGTTCAGCTATGTACGAACACTCCTACAAATGTTACTCTTACCAAGATGAAATCTAATCAAGTTACCGCTATATTCAGACAGGCACATTTTCTTTCATGCTGTATTCAATCCTTACCATTTACTTTCAACATATGTGGTAGATAGGGGTAACATTGGTACATTCTCAAGTACAGTACAGGCAGTCCCTGGTTATTGGCAGTCCGGTTTTACGGTACTCGTCTAGTGAAGACGATAACTGGATTTTCGACACCACTCTCCAGTTATCGGCGCCGATCCCCACTTATTGGCTTCAATCCCCGGTTATCACCATTGATAAATGGGAATTGGCGCTATTATTGTCACTCTGTCGGTTATCTTCATGCTCTCGGGAACGGAACCCCTGCCGATAACCAGGGACTGCCTGTACAGGGAACAGTTAAGTACTGTACCTAAATATTTACCATATATACTTGCGTATTATGCGACTTGTGAAGACCTACTTTTGAAGCTAATTTTAAGGTGAACTCATCATACGCACACAAGATATAAGATTAGCATATGCAATACAGGCAGTCTCCAGTTTATGACGGAGGTTCCGTTCTGACGCCGCGTCGTAAGCCGAAAATTGTCGTAAACCAAAAAATTCTTCGAAAATTGTAAGAAAACCTTACTCTTAATCCTTTGAATATTCTTTGGGTATCTTGAAAGTGACATAACCTGCATTTTTATGGAGTCTTTCATAAAAAACCCTCCAAAATTTTACCATGCTGTTTGAGAGAGAGAGAGAGAGAGAGAGAGAGAGAGAGAGAGAGAGAGAGAGACAGACAGACAGTGAATTACCACTTCGACTTACATTCAGCCATTCTTGTGCTGGCACGGCAAAGAGAGAGAGAGAGAGAGAGAGAGAGAGAGAGGTTTATCTCTTTAATCTCTCAAGGAATGTTAACGCTTAAACGCCAAGCCTCTATTTACAAAAGTCTCTGCCGTATGCCGGCAAGGTTCGGGAGTTAGCGCCGAATCGGAAAAAAAGTTTTTTTCAAAAAATCACAGCACGCTTAGTTTTTAAGATTAAGAGTTAATTTTTGGCTCCTTTTTTTGTCATTGCCTGAAGTTTAGTATGCAACCATCAGAAATGAAAAAATATTATCATATATAAATATTGGAATATATGACAGTGCGAAAAAAAAATTTCATATATAATTGTATACAAATCGCGTTGTGAGCAAAACGGTTAAAGTTAATGAGTTATTTTTTTTTCGTTGTATTGTACACTAAATTGTGATGAATTTGGTATATAACAAATTGTAAAACGATCAAAGCAACACAAAAAGAATATTATCACAAAATGATGCTTGAATTTGTAATTCGCGGACATAAAATAAAGTTTTTTTTCAAAAATTCACCATAAATCGAAATATTGTGCTAGAGACTTCCCGTTTGTTGCAAAATGAAGGTAATTGATTGAATATTACTAGACTGTAAGTGTTTTAGCTTACAATTGCAGTTTTCGACCATTTTGGTCGAGTTAAAGTTGACCGAAGGTCGAATTTTTTCTATTTATCGTGATTTATATGAAAATATTTCAAAACTGATAAAAGCTACAACCATGAGTTATTTTTTGTTGTATTCTACATGAAATTGCCCACATTTTCATGTATAACACTTTATGTAAGGCCTAATAGAAAGTGGTGCGAAAATTACGACAATGTGACTAAAGAAATTCTGAGATTTTCAGCAGAGTTAGCGTGCGCGGAGGTAAGGAAAAAGTTTTTTTAAAAATTTACCATAAATCGAAATATTGTGCTAGAGACTTCCAGTTTGTTGCAAAATGAAGGTAAATGATTGAATATCACTAGAGTGTTAGATTTTTGCTCACCAAAAATACCCAAATATGTATATATAATATATATATATATATATATATATATATATATATATATATATATATATATATGTATGTATATATATATATATATATATATATATATATATATATATATATATATATATATATATATATATATATATATATATTATATATATATATATATGTATATAATGTATGTATATATATGTATATATATAATGTATATGTATACATGTATATATATGTATATATGTCTATATATCTATATATATTTACACATTCATACATACACACACATATATATTTTTTTTTATTTTGGTACGAATACATAACTAAAAGGAATGCAGGTGAAAAACTTTTTGTTTGCATAAAACAAAACAATATGCAAAAACCAATAAATACAGATATATAAAAACTTGTAATAAATATAAAACTAAATATAAAATCAATGCAGAATACTCACTCGTAATCCTGACTCTTCGTTCTATTCTTGTTTTCTCCCTCCTCCATTGAAGAGTCTTGCATTTTTTTCCTCTCGACATGATGAGGTACAGGTGGAGGAGGGAGACGCGGCGCCTATTGCAGATGGGCCCCCCTTCGCGGTCCGCTGCGCCTCTACTGTCCCTCGGGTAGGCGCACTCCAATATATGACCGCAGTGTGGTACTTGCGGTCACACTCCCCGATCCTGCAAAGTGCTACCTTGCAGGTGTGTCTTCTTCTGCCATTCATATGGCACACCCGGCACTGTTTCTGCTTACGCCCTTCTAGGGGCTCCAGTGTGTGATCCCCTGCCTGCAGCCGACACACAGGGTCCACTACCCGATGGGACATTGGAATGTGAGGGAGGGCGGCAGCAGGGACAGCAGGGGCAGTGGCATCAGCAGGGGCGGCGGCAGCAGGGGCGGCGTCGGCAGGAGCAGGACGACCGAGGTTGACCCTCCTAGCGACGTCTACCCTATCCTCTCGGGGCAGATCTGGAGCTCGGGGCAGGGGGCCGGTGTTGGAAGGCCACTCCTCAGGATTAAAGTTTATGAGGGCATTCCCGGCCACCTCGAGAAACTGGATGTGGGACAACCTCCGGGTGCCGGAATTGTACCCACAATAGAGGATGTAGGCATTCTGGAGGGCCAACTGAAGGAGGTATTTGAGGAGCTTCTGTGTCCACCTCCTGGTTCTCCTGGCGAAGGGATAATACTGGATGAGTTGATCAAAGAGATCAACTCCTCCCATGTGCCTATTGTAGTGCCCAATGACGGTAGGCCGCTGGACACGAAACTCCTCATACATAACTCGGGCCTGCCGATGTGTCTTCTTCTGCTGAACGACCTCTTCTTGGATGGGCTCATGACTCGTCATAATCATGGGCACTCTCTCTCTCCTCTTGCCAGATGTTGCGGCTGGCTAGCGAACCTCTTGAGGACATTCGGGGCCCCACGCACCAACTGAAGGGTACACTGACATGCACACCTGCTTCATACAGTTCCTGGGCCAGGGCTACCGAGTTATAATAATTATCCATAAACAGGTGGTATCCCTGGTTATGGAAACGATCCCTAAGACTGAAGACAGTGTCACGCAGCGTGGAGAAGACCCTGGAATACACAGAGAAGTCCACGACATATCCAGTGTTGGATTCCGTAATAAAAAATAACTTCACACCATATTTCTTTGGCTTCTTGGGTTGTACACTTTTATACTTAGATGCCCTTTGTATGGCATCATCCCTCATCCAAAGAAAGGTTCCTGGAAGGAACCACGAGAAACAGGCACTGTTCACGAATGTAGTCCAACACTGGGCGGACTAAGATGAGGCGATCGGGGTTATTCCAGGGTATGGCCCTTCGGTTGAAGGCGTTGAAATACCTGTCCAACACCAGAAAACTATCACGGGGCATAATGCCGGGCACACTGGGCGTACTTAAAAAAAAATTCTGCCTCCAATATTGCCTGACGTCGGCAGCAGGCATCATTCCAAAGAAAATGTGGAGCCCCAAAAAATGCGCCATGTTCGTGAGGTTGCAGCCCCGCCAGCGATATGACAGCGTCATCTGCAGTTCCTCACGGCAGTACCGAGCATAATCCGCCGTCTCTGCAGCGAGGTATTCCAGCAATTCCCGCTTAAGGAAGAGCTGAATGAACCCCAGTGCAGTGAGAGGCAAAGGGACGGTCAGTCCAGGTGCTGCCGTGAATGGGTGCATGTTAGGTGGGGTGGAGTCCTCCAACCACCCCTCATCACTTTCGGATGAACGGCCTTCACCTAAGCTGCCGCGACGTTGCGACCTTCTACGGGCCCTTGTACGCACGTGTGCGGGCACGACTTTGCACTCCCACCCTCCCCACTGGCCCATCTCCCTCACTTTCACCATCACTTTCTGTCTTGTCCCCACCAGCCACAATCGGTCCCTCCTCAGACTCTCCCTCATAGGCACTGAAACCACTGAACTCCAGTTCACTTTCAGACTGTGGCTCTCGTACGGACATTGGGGGCAAATACTCATCATCACTGACATCGGGCGTGATGTCCTCGTCACTAGATGACCAACTGCCATCAAAATGAGGACTTTCCACCTGCTCTCGATCGAGCTCCAACAAGTACTCATCAATGTCCTTTTGTTGGAGGCCTCCCAAATGCTTATGAATGCCCCTCAGGACACCCCGATGCTTCCTAGGGGTCGTAAAAGGCACAGGATGTGGTCCTTGGTCCCTTTCAGCCACACGTGACCACACAACACGGCGTTGAAAAGCTGGGTCACCTTGGGTACTTGGTCCCTCTCCAGCATCCAAATCTAAAACTCGCCTCACACACACCACCGACAGGCAATATGCACCTTTCACGGTCTTGACGACGTTGGGACATCTCTGCAAATGTTCTGTTGCGTCACAAATACGCTAACACTCGCAAAAGTTCTGCAAAACACGAATGCTTCAAGAAATCGTTCTCCGATGATGCGTCGCTGATACTTTGTAGTGCGAGAAGAAAGAAATTCGCGCATGCGCAGCTGGATAACGCTTGTAAACAAAACAACAGCGTAGTCCGTGAACTCCCGGCATCCTTCAAGGCGCGTGATTTAAAATCTTTCGCAAACTAGGCCTATAACTATTTTTCCGCGAATATTTAAAAAAACTTTTGTAGTCAATGTATTTTACGTCCACTTGGCACCCGACAGACAATTTTAGTCGACGTAAAATATGTCTAGTCGGCGTTTAAGGGTTAATCCATTTCTCTTTACTGCGATTGGCAACAACAAAAAAATTTTTTTTTTTTTGTCTTCCAAAGATGTACTACAGGCAGTCCCCGGTATTGTTGAGGTTCCGTTCCCGACAGCACGACGATAACTGAAAATCGCTGACAATGAAAAATCAGTGATGATAATGTCGATCCTCGGTTATCGGCACCGATAACCAGGGATCAGCGCCGCCGATAACTGAGGATCAGCACTGATAAGCGTAGATCGGTGCCGATAACCAGGAATCGGTGTAAAAAATCCGGTTATCGTCGTCGCTAGACAAGCGCCGTAAAACCAGATCGCTGATAACCAGGGACTGCCTGTACTACTTTTACTATGCATTTTTAGAACACCATGAACACACACAAACAAACAGTGTTCATAGGTAAAGAGACTCAAATTAGCAGTATCTCTTCCTGAGAGAGTGAAGGGCTGAACTTAGTATCTATTTATATCTATCTATTTCTCATTCTACCTTTTGGAGAGAGAGAGAGAGAGAGAGAGAGAGAGAGAGAGAGAGAGAGAGAGAGAGAGAGAGAGAGAGGAAGGAAGGGAGGGAGAAATTGATCTTCTACTCTTGGTCAGAAATGTCAAGTAATTTGACATATTTGACAGTTCCACCTTCCCCATAGCTTCAAAGCTTTGGGCAAAAGACAGGATGTGATATTTCTTTGTTTAAGAATTGAAATAATTTATTTAAAAATGCATAAATGTTGTAATGTCTGTATATTATTATATTTAATAATCATTAATATTTGAAAATTAGCAATTATTAGGTAAGTCATTTATTTATCATACAAACGTGGTTAGTCCTCACCATCTCCCACAAATTTGTTAAAAAATGTCTTGTGCCATCATTCTCTCTCTCTCTCTAATCTTATAGAGAGAGAGAAAAAAAAAAAATACTACATTACTCGCCCTCCTTTTAGTGTATGCAAAGCCTGTGGGTACAGGCTTTGTGATTGGTTAAAATTCCACTCTTCCTGCCAATAGCATGTCATCAAGGAGGGCGAGAGGGGGAAGAGTGGGTTGTTACAAGTTGTTATTGGCTACTGTAAGTCCTTCGGCCCATATTGGCTACTTCTAATCCCCCGAGCCGATTTCGTCTCGTAAGCCTACGTCAAAGTAATAAAAAAATTGTCACACAAGCAATGATGGGATTTTAGTATATTTAGTATATTTTTATGTTTATATACAGTAATCCGTATTTCTTTGAAGGATATATGCAGTAGAGAGATGGCCGTACTTGAATAGAGAGAGTTGGCCGTACTTGAATCTCAAAAGTGAAATTATTTGTGAATTATTTGGGGAGAGAGAGAGAGATATGGGCAGTTAGCCTTACTTAAATCTCAAAAGAGTGAAATTATTCATGAATTATTTGAGGGGAGAGAGAAAGAGGTTGAATGAAGTGATTACATCGGTAAGCAGTTTTATGATTTCACGGGATTTTAATTTAACTTTATCGATGCTTTGCTATGGTTATCGTAATACCTTAGTGTTAATATTATGAAATTAGTAAATAATTTTTTCATCATAAAAAAGGTATTTAGTCATGAAAATAAAATAAAAATCAGCAATTAGTGAATATTGCTCTATGAAAAATCCACGAATGTGAATTTTCTTGTCGTATGCTTTGGACCGAGTCATCTGAAATATTACCGTCAAGGATCGTAAGAAAACCTCACTTTTAATCCTTTGGGTGTCTTGAAAACCAATGAATCCTGCATTTACATTTGAGTTTTTCATAATAAAAACCCTCCAAATATTGACCATTCTGCCGTTTTGGATGCATATTTCTTCTGATCGTCGTCGGACTGGCATCGTCCGAAATACCATCAAAAATCGTAAGAAAACCTTACTTTTAATCCTTGGGGTGTTTTGAAAACAGTGTATCCTGCATTTACATTGAATTTTTCAAAGAAAAACCCCTAAAATTGACCATTCTGCCATTCCGGAGCCATATTTCTTCCATCGGATAGGCATTGTCAGCGTCGTAAACTTGGTACATGCGTTATAACCCAGGAAATAATTTTTTTATGAAAAAGCGTCGTAAACTTGGAACATCATAGCCGAGCCCTTCATAACCTGGAGACTGTCTGTATTCATGTATTAGCATCGTATTACAAATTACAAACATTAAGAATGTGCATCTTTTCCATGGATCTTTTAAACAGTCATGCTTTACTGTACTTCACTGTATCCAATAATATTGTATTATTCTCATATTAACATTGTATTATAAATTACAAACATGGCTATCATGCGCCATGTGCATTGTTTAGGTTTTTGTGAACATGGACAACGATACCATTCAGGAATTTTTGTGTAGGCATCAATTCAATTTCCGTTTAAAGATCACCATGGGGGAAAGTTTCGTTCCATCTGCCATACATGTTTAAACAATGTGTTCTTTCATGCCTAGTAGTTTTGATTAAAATACTTTTCTCTTCAATTTTATGTACGGTCGAGTTTGATGGCACATCAAAGTTTAGGGGAGTTTCATCCATGTTGCCGATGCACGATAATTTATAGTCATTAGCACCTTGAACATTGTTTTCTCAGCTTCAGCTACTACTTTCAGCTTAAATTTAGTAGTATATTTCCTTGCCATCGATTCTCCATAGCAAATAAGGGTATAATGTAAAAATATGTCCTGTTCTACTTAACGTCATTTATAACATAACTATGGTAATTGTTTACTATCATATGATGGTTGAATTGTAAGCAAAATAGCTATTGTTATCCAATTCAGTTGTTCATGTGCAAAATAGCTGTTTCTCGTTCGTTTGTTTATGGCTGTATGCATTTACACAACGATTATAACGTTACTAACTATACTTTTACTTTTTTAACTTATTTAACTAAAAGATGGGATAAAGAGATGGTGAAAAAGAGGTTAGTTTATTGCAATTTGGTCTTTCAAATAAGGAACTGGCATGATACATGAGATACATGATAAAATAATTTTTTAGGGGTGAAAATTTGGGGGTGGCATGATACGCGAAATTGCGCATTACGTGAATATATACAGTAATGTGTATTGAAAAAATATACAAAATCATGAGAAGTTTCAAGATTACGTAAACCATACGGGTACTCAACAGTGATGAATGTTGATTGAAGATTATGATGACTTAGCTGCGCAGCCCAATGATTGATGATGAAGATGTGACTCCACAGCAAAGCAGAGGAGTTACATCTCCTCTTGGGGCGCCTCTTCCCCTTCTTCAGATACTTTGTCCACCAATTGCACTTCTTCAGAGGCTTTGGGAGGCTGTGGAGGGTCTTTCTTCATGGGCTCGAGAAACATGGTGATAGGCAGCTGCTGTTGCTGCTGCTTCATGCTGACAAGGAGGTTGTTATAGTGCCCCATGCATGCATCAAGAGCAATTGAAAACTTTATGGAGCATTCCATATAAGGATCCTGTGCTCCAATCATCTGCAGTTCTCTGGATGCCTTCATAAAATCGGAACAGATATTCCAAAGACAGGCTCTCATCCTCCTGCTCATCCCGTGAACCTGATGTGACTTCTTCCTTGCTGGCAGACTTCATCAGCTCTTCCAAATCCTGGTCCATCAGGAGGTCCAGGGGAGAATCCTTTATAATCGTGAACACGCTCAGGCCGTAACTTTTCCCAGCACTTAAGGGTCTCCTCCTTCATACAATATACTTCACGATCGGTCGATGGTGGTCAGAAGTGGCAGTCATGAGTTTACGCCAATACTCCAGTGTAAATTCACTGTCAGTGTCCATTGCCTTCACAAGGTGCTCGAGGGAGTTCCAGTATAGAGTGCCTTGAAGGCACAGATCATACCTGGGTCCATAGGCTGGAGGAGAGAGGTGGTGTTGGCAGGGAGGAACTTGAGCTGGACTAGCTCGTAATAGAGATCCAGAGTGTGGCCACCAGCATTATCCATAATGAACACCTCAAACTCCATGCACTAGTCATTGAGGTAATCCCTAACTTGAGGGATGAAGCTCTGAATGAACTGGTTATCCATAAGGACTTTGGTGATCCAGGCCTTGGTGTTGTGTATCCAAAACATAGGCAGCAAATTCTTGTTCTTACTCTTGAGGGCCCTGTGGTTTGCAGCCATGTAAATGAGGCCTGGTTCCAGCTTGAAGCCAGCAGCATTGCCACACATGATGAAGGTAACCCTGTCCTTCTAGGCCTTATCCCCGGGGGCGCTGGTTTCGTCCTTCACGAGGTTTGTCCGTGAAGGAATTTTCTTCCAGAACAAGCCAGTCTCGTCCATATTGAACACCTGTTCTGGCTGGTAGCCCTTGTCCCTGATGATATTCTTTAAGGTCTCGGGATATTTCGTGGCTGCTTCCATGTCTGCTTATGCCATTTCCCCATGCAGAGAAACATAGTTTAGGTGGAACCACTTTTGGAAGCAATGGAACCACCCTTGCTGGGTTGAAAACCTTGAGGAGTTAATGATGGTCCTGCTTCTTCCTCTTCTTCGGCAGGGTCGTCGAAGCATAAGAAGTCTGCTTCCTGCATGTCACCGCCTTGCGTAATGGTAAAAAACTGCTGGTAGAGTTTTCGCCCCTTCTCGCCGATGATGTTGCCATCAAGGAGGATGATTTTCGTAGGCAGTCCATTATCCACAATGCTAAGGCGGACAACGTCATTACGATGCTGCTCTTATCATGCACGGTGGAAACTGTCTTGTCACTACCACAGAAGCTAACATCCACAGTCTTCCTTATCACCTCCCCTTCTTGATGATACCAGACGGTACTCTCATTCATGCCATAATGCCGCACTACTGCAGCATAACTTTTCCCTTCCTTCAACATTTCCAGAAGTGCTCCCTTCTCCTGGAGTGTCATGACCTCCTTCTGGCGCTTAGGCTCTTTGCCAGAATCCTTAGAAGGAACAGGGCGTTTAGGAGGCATCTTAGGGCACAATTAAAAGATATACACAAAGATTAAAAATGAGACAGAGTACATAGATACGCAGTGAAACACTTAAATACCAGAGGCCTATGTGGTGAACTGGCAGAGATGCAGGCTTCTACGGCACATCGGTACAGCCAGTCAGCGCCAAGGAAAATGAATGGTGCTCCAGGATTGGCTTCATTGCAATTGCCAGCCAACAGCATGTCAGGTGGCATTGCGCCTAGGTATTTCAGCTTCCCAAGCTGCATTTTCTTTCCCGTAAGCCTTGTGTTTTGAATTTGCGCACTGTTTGGCAAACATTCTTTTAAGAAGAACAAAATTTTATTGATATATTGCTGTGTTTACATTAATATTATTTGAAAATTAGTAAATAATTTTTTTATAAAAAATGTATTTATTCCTGAGAATAAAATGAAAGTAATTAGTGAATATTTTAGATATATGCTCTACTTGAAAATCTGCGAGTAGGCGAATTTTCCGTGAATAATTTGGAGCTATGTTCCCCAGAAAAATCTGCGAATACTGAACTGCGAATAGGCAGGGTCCGACTGTATGTAATAATAATAAATTTGATTTCAGTCCAAGGCCATATTCATGGAATATACAAAGTACTGGAGACAATACACTCAGTCTAGACACATGAGAGAACCTGATAAAAAATTATAAAAAATTTACAAAATGCTTATAACTACCTATTTTAACAGTTCACTGCCTAATTTAATAGTTTAATAAAATATATACCTTAAATTATCATACTACAATAATATAATATTTCAAACAAAATACACCCTAAACCATCATCTTAAAACACCCGAAGTCGTCTTACATTACCGTCCTACAACTGTTACGCTTAAGTATGTACACCCCTAAAATGCTTATAACTGCCTATTTTAACAGTTCATCCCCTAACTTGACAGTTCAAACAAAATATACCTCAAACTATCATTCCAATATCATTTCCAAGTTGTCTTACACAACTGTTAGTCTCAAGTATCCCCTATAATTCAGACACATACTTTTGCCTAACGTAACTTTGTGCATTGTCTACTGTACTGCACATAATGTATGTATATTTTATTGATATTTTGCTGTGTTGCAAGATGATTTAGAAATTATATTTACTGTACAGTATGTATTTTAACCCTTAAACGCCTGTTGGACGTTTTAAACGTCGTCCAAAATTGTCTGTCGAATGCCGAGTGGACGTTGCAAATGTCGACTGAAAATGCTTTTTTTAAATATTCGCGGAAAAATAATTATAGGCCTAGTTTGCGGAAGATTTCAAATCCCGCGCCTCGGCGGATGCTGGGAGTTCACGGATCCAGCTGTTGTTTTGTTTCTGAGTGTCACCCAGACGCCAAGATGCGCGAATTTCCCCATCTCGCATCAGAGAGCATCAGAGTAGCGCCTTGTGGGAGGGATATTTTGACGCAGACGTGTTTTGTTGAACTTTTATAGTGTTAGCGTATTCGTGCTGCAACAGAACGTTTGCAGAGATGTCGCAAAGGCGTCAGGAGCGTGAAAAGGCGCACATTGCCTGTCGGAAGTGAGCGTGTGAGGCGAGTTTTGGACTTGGATGCTGGAGAAGGACCCAGCAACCAGAGTGACCCAGCTTCTCAGCAGCGTGTTGTTCGCCACGTGTGACCTATGGCGACCAAGGACCACATCCCGTTCCTTTTACGACCCCTAGGAAGCATCGGGGTGTCCTGAGGGGCATCCGAAAACATTTGGGAGGCCTCCAACAGAAGGACATTGATGAGTACTTGTTGGAGCTCGATCGAGAGCAGGTCGAAAGTCCTGATTTCGGTGGTAGTTGGTCATCTAGCGATGACGACTTAACGCCTGACGTCAGCGATGACGAGTATTTGCCACCAATGTCCGTACGGGATCCTCAGCAGGAAAGTGAATTAGAGTTTAGTGGGTTTAGTGCCTACGAGGGAGAAAGTGAGTTGGAGGAGGAGGAGGATGCTCGATTGTGGCTGGTGGAGACGAAACATTCAGCTTTTCCTGACGCGGGAATTGCTTGAATTCCTGGTTGCGGAGAGTGCAAACCCGTAGATTACGCTCGGGTACTGCCGTGAGGAATGCGGACGACGTTGTCGCATTCACGCTGGCTGGGCTGCAACCTCACGGACATGGCGCACTTTTTGGGCTCCACATATTCTTTGGGATGATGCCTGCTGCTGACGCATGGCGCAATATTGGATGGCGGAATTTTTTTTGGCGCCTAATGTGGCCGGCATTATGTCCCGTGATAGTTTCCTGGCGTTGGACAGGTATTTCAACGCCTTCAACCGAAGGGCTATACCCGAATAACCCCGACCGCCTCATCTTAGTCCGCCCAGTGTTGGAGTTCATTCGTGAACGGTGCCAGACTCTCATGGTTCCTTCAAGAACCTTTCTTTGGATGAGGTATGATGCCATACAAAGGGCGTCTAAGTATCAAAGTGTACAACCGAAGAAGCCAAAGAAGTATGGTGTAAAGTTATTTTTTTATTACGGAAGCCAACACTGGATACGTCGTGGACTTCTTGGTGTATTCTGGGGTCTTCTCCACGCTGCGTGACACTGTCTTCGGTCTTGTGAATCGTTTCCGTAACCAGGATACCACCTGTTTATGTATAATTATCATAACTCAGTATCCCTGGCCCAGGAACTGTATGAAGCAGGTGTGCACGTCAGTGGTACCCGCTTCGTTGGTGCGTGGGGCCCCAATGTCCTCAAGAGGTTTGCAAGCCACCCGCAACATCTTGCAAGAGGAGAGACAGAGTGGCGGCGGAAGGGAGATGTCTTCGTCATCTGTTGGAAGGGGGTCCGACTCGTGCCCATGATTACGACGAGTCATGAGCCCATCCAAGAGGAGATCACCCAGCGGAAGACGACACGCCGGCAGGGCCGAGTTACATATGAGGAGTTTCGTGTCCAGCGCCCTACTGTCATCGGGCACTACAACAGGCACATGGGAGGAGTTGATCTCTTTGAACAACTCATCCAGTATTATCCCTTCGCCAGGAGAACCAGGAGGTGGACACAGAAGCTCCTCAAATACCTCCTTCAGCTGGCCCTCCAGAATGCCTACATCATTTACTGTGGGTATAATTCGGACGCTCGGAGGTTGACCCACATCCAGTTTCTTGAGGTGGCTGGGAATGCCCTCATCAACTTCGATCTGGAGGAGTGGCCTTCCAACGGCGCCCCCCTGCCCCGAGCTCCAGCTCTGCCCCGAGAGGAAAGGTCAGATGTCGTGAGATACCCCGACATCATAATTCCTCATCCTGCCGGCGCCGCCCCTGCTGCCGCCGACCTTGATGATGACGCCGCCCCTGAAGATGCCGCCGCCCCTGAAGGTGCCGCCGCCCCTCGAATTCCAGTGTCCCGTCGGGTAGCCGACCCTGTGTGTCGGCTGCAGCCAGGAGATCACACACTGGAGCTCATCGAAGGGGGCAGAAAGAAACGGTGCCGGGTGTGCCATATGAATGGCAAGAGGAGAGACAGCCGGTATGTGTGTCGCACCTGCAAGGTAGCACTTTGCAGGTTGTATGAGTGTAACCGCAGGTACCACAATGCAGTTATTTATTGGAGTGCGCCTGCCCGAGCGACACTGGAAGGCGCAGCGAGCCGCCAAAGGGCGGCCCACCAGCAGTAAGGGCGCGCGTCTCCCTCCTCCGCTTGTGCCCCGTCATGTCGGGGAAAAAAAAATGCAAGACTCTTCAATGGAGGAGGGAGAAAACAAGAAACAGCACGAAGAGTCAGGACTACGAGTGAGTATTCTGCATTTATTTTTTTTTTAGTTTTATATTTACGAGTGAGTATTCTGCATTGAATTTATTTTTAGTTTTATATTTACGAGTGAGTATTCTGCATTGAATTTATTTTTAGTTTTATATTTACAAGTTTTTATATATCTGTATTCATTGCTGTTTTGTATAATTTCGTTTTATGCAAAAACAAAGTTTTTCACAACCAATCCTTTTAGTTATGTTTTCGTAACAAAGTAAAAAACAATATAATTTATGTGTGTTTATGTATGAATGTCTGTATATATGTAGTATATATATATATATATATATATATATATATATATATATATATATATATATATATATATATATATATATATATATATATATATATATATATATATATATATATATATATATATATATATATATATATATATATATATATATATATATATATATATATATATATATATATATGACTATTTATCACATCACTTGATTCATTTGGGTAATCAAAAAAGCTACAAATTCTTTATGATATTCACTCACTTACCTTCATTTTGCAACAAAATAAATTTTCATATAATATTTAGAATTTTGGTGAATTTTTAAACAAAATAAGTCTACCTTGTCATCCCACGGACGGTAGACTTAAATCAACTAAAATTTCTTGCGTCAACATATATGAAAATATATTACTTGTTCCATAGAGTAATCGATTGCAAAGTGTTATTTCAAATTTTTTATATATATAGAATATAATAAAAATAAATCATATATATATATATATATATATATATATATATATATATATATATATATATATATATATATATATATATATTTTTTTTACTTTGGTCTCTTTTGGGCAAGCAAAAATCTCTCATATTCTGGTGATATTCAATCCTTTACCTTCATTTTGCAACAAACGGAAAGTCTCTAGCACAATATTTAGAATTTTGGTGAATTTTTGAAAAAATAATTTCCTCCATTGCGCGGACTCCGCTGAAAATCCTGTCATTTCTTGCGTCAGCTTGCCGTAATTTTTTCGCTGTTTCATATTATTCGTTACATAAAGTGTTATACATCAAAATGTGCGCAATTTCATGTAGAATACAACAAAAAATAAATCATTTCTTTAGCTCTTCACAGTTTTTTAATATTTTCGCCAAAATCACGATAACTTACAAAATTTTAACATTCGGTCAACTTTGACTCGACCGAAATGATCGAAAAACGCATCCGTAAGCCATAATTATTACATTCGAGTAACAATCAATCACTTACCTTCATTTTGCAACAAACGGAAAGTCTCTAGCACAATATTTAGATTTTTGGTGAATTTTTGAAAAAAATAATTTCCTCCGCTCCGCGCGCGCGGAATCCGCTGAATATCGTGGCATTTCTTGCGTCAGCTTGCCGTACTTTTTTCGCCGTTTCATATTATTCGTTACATAAAGTTTTATACATCAAAATGTGCGCAATTTCATGTAGAATACAACAAAAAATAAATCATTCCTTTAGCTCTTCAGAGTTTTTTAATGTTTTCGCCGAAATCACGATAATTGACAAAATTTTAACATTCGGTCAACTTTGACTCGACCGAAATGATCGAAAAACGCATCAGTAAGCCATAATTATTACATTCGAGTAACGATCAATCATTTAACTTCATTCTGCAACAAACGGAAAGTCTCTAGCACAATATTTAGATTTTTGGTGAATTTTTGAAAAAAATTTCCTTCGCTCAGAAAATCCGCTGAAAATCGTGGCATTTCTTGCGTCTGCTTGCCGTAATTTTTTCGTCGTTTCATATTATTCGTTACATAAAGTGTTATACATCAAGATGTGCGCAATTTCATTTAGAATACAAAAAAAAAATAAATCATTCCTTTAGCTCTTTACAGTTTTTTAATATTTTCGCCGAAATCACGATAACTTACAAAATTTTAACATTCGGTCAACTTTGACTCGACCGAAATGATCGAAAAACGCATTCGTAAGCCATAATTATTACATTCGAGTAACAATCAATCATTTACCTTCATTCTGCAACAAACGGAAAGTCTCTAGCACAATATTTAGATTTTTGGTGAATTTTTGAAAAAATAATTTCCTCCGCTCCGCGCGCGCGGAATCCGCTGAAAATCCTGGCATTTCTTGCGTCAGCTTGCCGTAATTTTTTCGCCGTTTCATATTATTCGTTACATAAAGTGTTATACATCAAGATGTGCGCAATTTCATGTAGAATACAACTAAAAATAAATCATTCCTTTAGCTCTTTACAGTTTTTTAATATTTTCGCCGAAATCACGATAACTGACAAAATTTTAACGTTCGGTCAACTTTGACTCGACCGAAATGATCGAAAAACGCATTCGTAAGCCATAATTATTACATTCGAGTAACAATCAATCACTTACCTTCATTTTGCAACAAACGGAAAGTCTCTAGCACAATATTTAGATTTTTGGTGAATTTTTGAAAAATAATTTCCTCTGCTCCGCGCGCGGGACTCTGCTGAAAATCACGTCATTTCTTGCGTCAGTTTGCCGTAATTTTTTCGCCGTTTCATATTATTCGTTACATAAAGTGTTATACATCAAAATGTGCGCAGTTTCATGTAGAATACAAAAAAATAAATCATTCCTTTAGCTCTTCACAGTTTTTAAATATTTACGTCGAAATAACGATAAATAGAAAAAATCAACCTTCGGTCAACTTTAACTCGATCGAAATGGTTCAAAAATGCAATTGTAAGCTAAAAACTTACAGTCTAGTAATATTCAATCAATTTCCTTAATTTTGGCACAATTGGAAAGTCTCTAGCACAATATTTTGATTTTTGGTGAATTTTTAAAAACTTTTTTACGTCCGCACGTTACAAATTCATGCATCATTTTGTGATAATATTTTCTCTGTGTTGCTTTAATCGTTTTACAATCTGTTATATACCAAAATCATCGCAATTTAGTGTACAATACAACTAAAAAAATTAACTCATTAGCTTTAACCGTTTTCCTTACAGCGATTTTTGTATAATTATATACAAGTTTTTTTTTCGCTGTCATATATTCCAATATTTATATATGATAATGATATTTTTTCATTTCTGATGATTGCATACTAAACTTCAGGCAATGAGAAAAAAGGAGCCAAAAATGAACTCTTAATCTTGAAAACTAAGCGTGCTGTGATTTTTGAAAAACTTTTTTTCCGCTTGGCGCTACCTCGGAGGCCGCATACGGGAGACGTTTTTGAAAATAGGGCTTCAAGCGTTAAGGGTTAATTGGAAAAATATATATATATAAAAAAAAATCAGAATAATGAATTTTAAAACCAGTAAATTTTATGATTTTACCTAATTTATTTTGGATTTTTATATACCTTTTTAGTGAGTATGTATGGAAGCATGAGTTTAAATGTATTTATTGTGTGAGTGTGTTCCAGTATGAAAGCGTATACCTTTTACAGCTTTTAATTTCATTTTCATTCATCATCATTGACAAGTGACCTATTAGGGTCCCAGTGCTAGGCTTCTAGCCTAGACTTGTCATTCCATCCTAATCCTTCATCCAGCCCTATGAGAGCTGATGGTCAGCTCAGTGGTCTGGTTAAACTATTTTAATAATAATTAGCTTGTGTCTCCTGGTAACTGGTGCTTCTGACGCTGTGGAGGATGCACTAATTTTGTCTGACCTTCACACCCATCCTCAGGCAGTGCCAGCTTTGTCTGGTGTTCCTGAGATTGATAACCACCTGAAAAGGAAGGCAGCCATTGATGATTGGTCTCCCTCTGGGAAAAATTAGGAGCAAGGCAGTAAGCTGAAAGCACACAGAAGACGCTCCAGTTTAACAGCCTCAAAAGCAAAGTAACTTGACTTCTGCGTCTATCTGTCAGTCTGTCTGTCTGCAAATCTTGTAACTCAATTTTCAACCTGTGTCCTTCTGATGGACTTGAAATTTTGCATGGTTACTCAATCCTGATGATAGTACAACCTTGCATGATCAATAGGTCAGCATGACCTCTAGTGGCCTCTCCCAGTATCTCAGGATTTATATGAAACTCTTCTGATTTTTCACAGCTTCTTTGACTCGGTGGAATCTATCTTCTATATAATCCTTCCCTTTTCCATCCCCTTCCCCCCTTCCCCTTCCAAAGTACACAAGTGTTAATTTGGCTGTGTACTTCCCTCCCCTTCCCCCTCCTCCCACCTCCCCCCCCTTTCCACAGCACACAATCAAATCTTAATTTACCTGTGTCCTCCTCCTCCCCTTCCCTCTTCCATCCCTCCTCCCCTCCCCTTCCCTCTTCCATCTCTCTTCCCTCTCCCTCCCCTCCCTCCCCTCCCCTTCCTCCCACCCCATCCTTCTTCCCCTCCCCTTCCAAAGTGCACAATCAAGTGTTAATTTAGCTGTGTCCTCCCCTTCCCTCTTCCCCTCCCCTCCCCTCTTCCCTCTCCCTCCCTTCCATCCCCTTCTTCTTCCCCTTCCCTTCCCCTCCTCCCTCCCTCTCCCATTTCCTCTTCCCTCTCCCTCTCCCTTCCCTTCCCTTCCATCCCCTACCCTTTCCCCTCCCCCTTCTGGAGCACATGATCAAGTGTTAATTTAGCTCTGTCCTCCTCCTCCCCTTCCCTCTTCCCTCCCCCTTCCCATCCCCTCCTCCTCCCACTTTCATAGCAAGCAGTCAATTGTTAATTAAAGCTTGTGTCCTCCCCATCCCCTTCCCTCTTCCATCCCACTCCACGTCTGTCTTCCTTCCCCTTTCCCTTCCCCTCCCCTCCCTCCCTTCCCCTTCCTTCCCATGTCCCTTCCCCTTCTGTAGCACATAAGTGTTAATTTAGCTGTCTCCTCCCCCTTCCTCCTCCTCCCTCCCCTACCACCTTCCCCAATCCCCCTTCCCTCCTCTACCCATTCCTTCTCCCCTTCCCTTCTCCTTCCTCCTCTCCTTCCCCTCCATCATCTCCCCTCCTCTTCCTTCTCCCTCCCCTCTCCTCCCCTCCCATTTCCCTTCCCCCCTCACCTCTTCTCTGTGATGTGACATTCTCTCGTGAGATGTATTCGTTCTTGGTCTGAATAATCAACCCGATATCACGCGTCTAACATACAATTAGCGAATGAAATGTAGCTAGAAGTGTTCGTGAACTGTCGGTGATTAGATTAATATCAGAATAGCACGATAAAGCGTCGACTAAGTTGTTTTTTCGAGTGAATTATTAAAAACTGAACATCATGGAAGCATCTAACAACAGTGGCAAGCTCTGGAGAAATCTTGCATGCCTAAGTGATATACAATATGATGACTTGGCAGGCAGGGAACCAGGATTGCTTATCATTGAGATCAACAACAACTCCTACAAAAAAGATGCGAAAGCATTCGCAGACATATTGAAAGGATATGATCCTTCAAACTGGAGCAAATCTGTAGAAAATATAATGAAAATAATTGAAGGGATACCAATGAAAGTTCAAGTTATCAAAAGACTTATAAAGAAAAACTACAAAAATCAACACATTCCAACAAAGAAAATTAATATGGTGAATTTAGTGAATATATTGATTGATGCAATAGGCAAACAAATGCCTAAAGCATGTAAACTATGTAGTGTGTAAATCCACAAAACCTGATTAGGAAATGCTATGCTTGCCATGTACCTACTCATCCTACATGTGCAGAAGTACAGCAAAATAAAAATAAGGACACAAGAATATTTTGCTCAACATGTCTAGTATGGATAGACAAGGTTATTAAATCAAGACTTAATGTACAGATTGTGGAGGATGAAGAAGAGGAAGAAGAGGAAAATAGAAAAGAAGAAAATAAGACTGAAGAGATAGAAAAGAATAATGAAAACAAAGAACAGGATAAGAGTATGGATGCAGAGAAACTCATAGATTCTACATATGAGACAATACAGCAACATACATATGAAGAAATAAATTATGACTTGATGAATCAAAATAAAATCCCAAAGAGCTTGTACCCAGATCTTCATACTGATGGGAAAGAGCAAAAAAAAAAAAAAAAAAAAAGAAAGACACAGTATGCACCCTTTTGAAAAGAGGGAATTGCAGGTTTGGTGAAAGATGTTATTACAAGCATCCCAAGATATGCCACAATTACGAGATCTATGGCAAATGTGCATATCTAGATGGCTATGAGGAGGAATGCAGCGATCCAAAAATATGTAAAAACTGGATAGAAGTAAATGGATGTAGGTTTGATAAAAAATGTAGGTACATGCATCCTGTAGCCATGAAGAATAAAAATCAAAATCAAATACATATAAAAAATCAAGGTAAAAATGAAGCAAATAAAGAAAGAAACAAAGATCTTGTGGTGAAGGCAAAAAGCAAGCCAACAGCACATTACGAAATGTCTGCACCATGATATGATTACAAACTACACAATTTTGTACAAAGTTCTTGGCATCTTCAGTACAATGTGGCCAAAAATAATTTCTGGTTATGATTCTACTTGTCTTTTTAATTCCTGGATGTCCTGCTAACTTATATGAGTGGGTTAGTTCTAAAACTTCTCTGATTTGTGTTTTTGGTGTGTATAGATGAAAATAACCATTCTTCTCTGTTGGTCTTTTATACAGTAGCCCATTGATTAATACAAAATCAGGTTTTGAAGATTCATCTGTCATTAACTGTCCTATTATCTGTCTGATTTCTGTATCACTTCCTTGTATTTGAACTCTTTCTAAGTCTAAGTCTACTACTTGGTAGCTAAAACAAAAGGTATTAGTGGTACAGCTGTAATGCATTTCTCTGTTTCTTCTTGGGATCTGGATAATGCATCTGCTAGTGTATTAAATTTCCATTGGATATATCTGAATTCTGGAGCAAATTCTAACACACTAATGAACCATCTATTGAACTTCATGTTATTTGTAAAAGTTCTCTTCTTAAACAAATCACAAATGGGTTTGTGATCAGTAAGTACATTGACTTTATGCCCTAGAAGTATGTGCCTAAACTTCTTTAATCCCCAGTATAATGTTAAACATTCCCTTTCCATTGTGCTATAATTTCTCTCTGTTGCATTTAAGACTCTACTGGCATAATATACTGCCCTCATTCTAGTTTTGTCCTTTTCCAGTAATACTTGAGGCGTCACAGGCTAAATAGAAGTCTTTGGAGAAATCTCGGTAGACTAATAAAGGATTCCTTGTCATTTTACTCTTTAGCATTTGGAAGGCTGTCTCTTGCTCTTTATTCCATTCATATTTGACATCCTTCTTTGTTAATTCGGTTAATGGTTTGGCTATTGTAGCAAAACCCTTAATGAAAGGTCTATAGTAACCTACCATTCCTAGGAATTGTCTCAATGCTTTCAGATTTGTAGGAGCTGGATATTCAACTATTGCCTTTATCTTGCCTGCTTGCATGTGCAGTCCATCTTCACTAATTACATGACCTAAGTATTCCAAAGATTTCATTAAGAATTGACATTTCTTTAATTTGATTTTTAGTCCTGCTATTCTTAATCTTTCTAGGACTGTTTCTAAAGTTTTGAGGTGACTTTCTAAATCTTTACTAAAAATGATAATGTCATCTAGGTAAATTGCAACATTTTCCATATCTCCTAGGATTTGCAACATTAGTCTAACAAAAGTTAAATGGTGGCAGCGAATTTGGATCCAGAAGGCGAGAAGAAACAAACAGACATTAACAAGAATAGCAGTGCAATTACTTAAGTTACAGTGAAACTAAAATCTACAAAATGAACTTAGATTTTTACGACGGCAAGCAAAACTTATATGAAGAAATAAAATCCTGCAATAGAGCATCAAACAGAAGTGAACAAAAACAGTATTGGTGCAACGAAGAAGCAAAACACATAGAATGATTAACAACAACAAAGTGAACCAAAACATCGACAACAACGATAAGCCAGGAGTGTGTTTAATAAACTATCGATACGAGTGTAACAGAAAAAAAAAAATTCAGCGTGGGTTTCAACGAAGCTCTGAAGGCGGCAACAACAGAAAAAAAGCTTATCAACCATTTATGTCGTGCCCGACATTTTTTTTTGTTTATTTCCCTTCTTACCTGCAAAATTCTTCTAAGTTGCTGCAACAGCTGTCCACAGCGCCTCTCCCGTCGCCTGCCGCTAACGAGTCTGTTATTTCAAGGAATTATCTTAAGGTAATGATATCTCTCAGAAAGGCATAATGGAGACAAGACAGTAGTTTCTTTACTTCAATGATGAAAGTTAACTACAAACTTAAGTACAAATTATGGTTACAGTTACTATCTTGAAATCACTCTTGCTAGACAGTTCAGTTAAGTCTGTTTGGGAGCACGAAAGCGAGGGGAAGATATGTCTCCCCGGGATGGTGGATGGGAACTTTAATGCTGTTCTTCTGGCTTCTGGCTTCTCTGGAACCCCTGGGTTTTCTTGTAATCTCCAACTCCTCCCTTTTCAGTGTCCCATTGGAAGATTTTATCTGTAAGGCCTCACCTCGAACAGATGATTGGGAAGGATTTTGGTGGGTGTTGTTAAAATCTCTCCTTAGAGGATTTGATTGGAAATGATCTTAGGAGGGGGTGTAAAAGACCCCTCCCTAGAATGTTTGATTGGAGGTTGGTGATGTAATTATCCAGCCCCAATTCCATGGAATTTCCATGAAAACGCCTCCTATTGCTGGCATGTTAGCTTCTGACGAGGTGCTGAGTGACCATGGGTCAGCTAAATTGCGAGGCCACAGTTTCCAGATTTTACGATCGGTTTTATGGCCCTGGGCGCTAGATACTCACTCACTGTTTTGAGTTCATATAAGGCGGTTTACATATTCAGCACTTTGAGTCTCTCGATGCAAAACAACCAAGGCTTAATTGTTGTTCTCTCTCTCTCTCTCTCTCTCTCTCTCTCTCTCTCTCTCTCTCTCTCTCTCTCTCTCTCTCTCTCTCTCTCTAACTTTTCTTTGTACCACTGCAAATGTATGAAATGAAGAACCTGAAAATAATAATTAAAACAGATAAAATCCAGTGTTGGAAAGTGAAGTACGTCATATCAGAGAGAGAGAGAGAGAGAGAGAGAGACACACACACACACACAAGTAATTCTGACGCGTCTTCGAATAGGCCATACTCGTTTGACACATGGACACTTATTGAACAGTCCGTGTGGCCCTCCTCCCAAATGCCCAAATTGCAAAGTGTTGATAACAATGAAGCATGTACTGTGTGAATGTCCAAAATATAACTTGCAGCGATTATCAAATTTTGGAAATAGAACAATAAAAGAAATTTTATCAGAATCTTCAACATTCACAATAATACCCATTTTAACCATTAAACGCCAAGCCTCTATTTACAAAAGTGTCTGTCGTATGCCGGCAGCGTTCGGGAGTTAGCGTCGAAACAGAAAAAACGTTTTTTTCAACAAATCACAGCATGCTTAGTTTTTAAGATTAAGAGTTCATTTTTGGCTCCTTTTTTTTGTCATTGCCTGAAGTTTAGTATGCAACCATCAGAAATGAAAAAAAAATCATTATCATATATAAATATTGAAATATATGACAGCGCAAAAAAAATTAATATATAATTGTATACAAATCGCGCTGTGAGCAAAACGGTGAAAGTTAACAAGTTATTTTTTTTCTTTGTATTTTACACTAAATTGCGATGATTTTGGTATATAACAAATTGTAAAAAGATCAAAGCAACACAAAAAAAATATTATCACAAAATGATGTATGAATTTGTAACATGCAGACGTAAAAAAAATTTTTTTTTAAAAATTCACCATAAATCGAAATATTGTGCTAGAGACTTCCTGTTTGTTGCAAAATGAAGGTAATTAATTGAATATTACTGGACTGTAAGTGTTTTAGCTTACAATTGCAGTTTTCGACCATTTCGGTTGAGTTAAAGTTGACTGAAGGTCGAATTTTTTCTATTTATCGTGATTTATATGAAAATATTTCAAAAGTGATAGAAGCTACAACCATGAGTTATTTTTTGTTGTATTATACATGAAATTACACACATTTTCATATATAAAACTTTATGTAACGACTAATATAAAACGGTGCAAACATTACGACAAAGTGACGAAAGAATTTCTGAGATGTTCAAAAATTACAGCGTATAATGTAAGGAAAAAGTTTTTCAAAAATTCACCATAAATCGAAATATTGTGCTAGAGACTTCCAGTTTGTTGCAAAATGAAGGTAAATGATTGATTATTACTAGAATGTAAGAGTTTTAGCTTACAATTGCATTTTTCGAGCATTTTGGTTGAGTTAAAGTTGACCGAAGGTTGAAATTTTTGCACTTATCATGATTTATATGAAAATATTTCAAAACTGATAGGAGCTACAACCATGAGTTATTTTTTGTTGTATTCTACATGAAATTGCGCACATTTTCATATATAAAACTTTATGTAACGACTAATATAAAACGGTGCAAACATTACGACAAAGTGACAAAAGAATTTCTGAGATGTTCGGCAGAGTTACCACGTGCGGACGTAAGGAAATTTTTTTTTTTTTCAAAAAACACCATAAATCAAAATATTGTGCTAGAGACTTCCAATTTATTGCAAAAATGAAGGTAAATGATTGAATATTACTAGAATGTAAGAGTTTTAGCTTTTGATCGCGTTTTTACCATTTCGTCGAAAAAATTTGACCGAAGGTTGAAATTTTTGCACTTATCGTGATTTATATGAAAATATTTCAAAACTGATAAAAGCTACAACCATGAGTTATTTTCTGTTGTATTCTACATGAAATTGCGCACATTTTCATATATAAAACTTTATGTAATGACTAATATAAAACGGTGCAAAAATTACGACAAAGCGACGAAAGAATTTCTGAGATGTTCAGCTGAGGTAAGGGAAAAGTTTTTTTCAAAAATTCACCATAAATTGTATTGTGCTAGACTAGAGACTTCCAATTTGTTGCAAAATGAAGGTACATGATTGAATATTACTAGAACGTAAGAGTTTTAGCTTACAGTTGCGTTTTTCGACCATCATTTTTCGACCATTTCGGTTGAGTCAAAGTTGACTGAAGGTTGAAATTTTGGCACTTATTGTGATTTATATGAAAATATTTCCAAACTGATAAAAGCTACAACCATGGTTTGTTTTTTATTGTATTTTACATGAAATTGCACACATTTTCATATATAAAACTTTATGTAACGGCTAATATAAAACGGTGCAAAAATTACGACAAAATGACGAGAGAATTTCTGAAATTTTTGAGCCGAAAACTACCGCTAAGTGGATGTAAGGAAAAAGTTTTTTTTTCAAAAGTTCACCATAAATCGAAATGTGCTAGAGACTTCCAATTTGTTGCAAAATGAAGGTAAATGATTGAATATTACTAGAATGTAAGAGTTTTAGCTTACAATTGTATTTTTCGACCATTTCGGTCGAGTCAAAAAAGTTGACCGAAGGTTGAAATTTTTTGTAGTCGTCGGCGTGCAATACGTCCACTCGGCACCCGACAGACAATTTTAGTCGACGCACGATATGTCCAGTCGGCGTTTAAGGGTTAATGTTATGAGGAGCTGTGATTTAATTGATGAAATATAAAAAGTAAATAATAAAAATACAAAAACGTAATGAATTTAAAACAACTAATTTTAACATTTTACTTAATTTATTTTTATTTTAATATACCTTTTTTTTTTAGTGAGTATAGACCTATTCCCCTTTAAGGTAGAGGGAGACAATTTCCTATCGGTCCTCAGGAAAAGCAAAATGTCAACTACCTTGCTTATAGAGGTTCCAGAAGACTAGATGTTATTTGTCGATACCATCCTCTGAAAACCGACCACTTGGATTGGTAGAGCCTGCTAGCAGAAGATCTTTTGCACCCAGCAAAAGCCTCTGTAGCTTGCTTTGAAAAGCCTTTATACTCTGACAGTGCTCCAGACAGTCTGAAGCCTGTCAAGGTCCGAGTGGACAATCCTTGATGTGACCTGAGGAAGTGTGGTTGTTTGAGCAGCTACTGTCTTTGTGGCAGAAGTCTTGGGAAGTCCACTAACAGGCACAGCAGATCCAGAAACCATTCTTTTCTGGGCCAGAATGGATCGCTGATCCATTTAGAAGGCGGGAAGGTGTGGACATCCAGGCCCGTCCAATCCAAGAGCATGGCATCCGTCATCCATGTGAGATGGTCTGGGACTGTGGAGCTATGGAGAGGCCTGCTACGCTCCTTGAAAAACTGAAGGCCCAGGTTAATGGCCTTTAGCTCTTTGAAGTTAATATGTAAGGACCTCCGAATCTAAGTCGACGACCCTTTGGCTCCCAAAAGGGCTCCCCAGCCTAGATTGGAGGCACCGGAATAAAATTCTAGGCTGGGGTACAGAGGCAGAAGAGGTATTCCTACTTGAAGCTTTTCTTCTGACAGACACATTGAAGATCCTCCTTGATCTCTGAGTCTGGCTGAGTCTTTCTGCACCAGCTTGCTTGCAAGTAAAATGGTAGGGGCCTCATGCAAAGCCTGTCCAATTTCAAAAATTGTTCTACTGGAGACTGATCCACTGGACTGTTGAGCATACCAAAAGAGAGAGGGGAACTCCTGAACAGTCTGTAGGCAAGACTTTATCTTTTCGGGGATAAAAAAAAAAAAAAAAAAAAAGCTCGAGAGTCCAGAATCATCCCTAAATAGGGAATCTTCTGTGTCAGAGTCAACTGTGACTTCTGAGGGTTTATCAAAATGCCTAACTCCTGTGTTAGGCGAAGAGTCTTCTTCAATCCTCTGCACAATGCACTTCTGATGTGAAGCGGAGAAGCCAGTTGTCCAAGTAGAAGGATACATTGATCCCGAGAGGATGAAGCCATTCTTAAGAGGAGCGAGGGTCCTGGTGAAAACTTGAGGGTCCGTGGACAGACCAAGGCAAAGGACCCGAAATTGGAAGACTTTGCTTCTAAACACGAATCTCAGAAATTTGCTGGAGGTCAGATGGTTGGGAACATGGAAGTAGGCGTCCTTCATGTCCAGGGAGACCATCCAGTCGCCCCGATGGAGAGAGGACGTGACAGAGCAGGGAGTCTCCATGCAAAATTTCATCTTTACTACGAATAAGTTTAGGGAGCTGATATCCAGGACGGGCCTCCAGCCCCTGGATGGTTTGGGAACTACGAAGAGTTGGTTGTAAAACCTCTCCGACAAACAATCCAGTGCCTCCTCTATTGCCCCTTTGTGAATCAGGGACTCTACCTCTTGAGCAAGAGCCAAAAAGCTTCTTGGACCCTACCAAGTAGGTCATCAAGATGGTCAGCGACCTGGACAAGGGAGACCTGTCTCTGAGAGGAATGGAGTAGCCACTTCTCAGTACTTGGACCACCCAGGGGTCTGCCCCTGTGCGACTCCATTCCTCCCAAAAGAGACGAAGCTCACATCCAACGGGTGCATGAAGGACAAAAGCTTCATTTCTTAGCAGCAGGCTTGAAAGTAAACTTCTCGAGGGACGACACAGGTTAGCTCGTGGTCTGGGTTGAAGTCTTGCTCTTGGACCACAAAAGGGCTGTGGTTGCAAGGGTAAGAAATACTTGGAAACAGAGGGAGTTTCCTTTGGGCGCTTGGCAGACTGAGCTAAAAGGTCCGCGTAGTGGATTTCTTCTGCAGGGCTGATAACAATTCTTTAACTGTCTCCTGAAGGAAGAGATGGGTCTTGCCTAAGGGAGAAAACATTAGTGCCAATTTCTGCATAGTAGTTATTCCCTTTGTGGTAAATGAACACCACAACTTCCATTTCTTGACAATGCCCATCGAGAAAAGAGAAGGAAGTTCAGCGGAACCATTCCTGACGGCTTTGTCAGAGCACGATAAAACACCCAGCCAACCAGAAGCGAAATCTTTGGCAAGGTCTGGACAGTCTTCAATTTTTTCTCGCCAAAGCTCCCACAGTCCAGCCCTGAAAACTGAAGATCTCCAAAACTTTAAAAAAGTTCTTGATGAGATGGACAAGCTCGAGAGAGGAAAACATAATTTTGGCCGAGGCGAATGCAGCTCGGTAAGTAGCATTAACCAGACTGGAGAAGTCCCCTTGGGAGAAGGCAGAGACTCCCAATGAAGGAACCTCTCTGGTGGCATAGAAGTGGTATTTCTTCTTCAAAAGCTCAGGAGGGAGGGAAGGCAAAGGTAGCTTTACCTTGTTCCCTCTTGTAGGTCAACCACTCATCCACCTCTCAAAGGACTTTCTTCGAAGAGGAGGAAAGAACTAACTTGGGGAGACAAGCAGCATCTGAAGAGCGTTTCCTCATGAGGAAGGTGGACACAGGTGAAGCAGAAGAAGCAGGCTCGAAAAAGTCTGGCAAGTTTGCCAAGAACAGCTTCAGCAAACTGGAGTAAGCCGATGAGGGGGTGGAATAGTACTCTGCTTCCTCCTCATCCGACGAAATCGGAGACAAAGACGGATCCTTGCTCTTCAAAGATGAAGATCTTTTCTTCAAAAAAACCCATAATATCCTCCAGCTGACAACGAAACGAGGCCAAGGAAGAATCCTCCTACGAAGATGAGTGCGGAAGCAGTGATGTTGGCACCAAGCACTCAGCAGCTGGCTCTGAGCAGACTGAAGTTGGCACCATGCAGGTTGAAGAAGCCGGGTTTGGCACTGAAGTGAGCAACATGCTTCTGAAAGGAGACAGGCGCTCGGAAGCGCGAGACCAAAGAGAAGAGGGCAATGGACGCTTACGAGGACGATTAGAGCGTCTAGTCACAAACACTGTTGCTCGAAACCTCATCGACTTCTGGCTCTCTGAAGGTGAAATGGTGAAGCTGCACGAAGGTTGTGGACTGGCACTTGTCTCATTATACCTCTTAACAGGAGGAGGAGAACTGTCCGCAACGGCGGAATGCCTCTTCAAAGGCCTAGAGGCGACAACTCGGAGCCGCTGGTGCGTTCTGTCTGGTAATAAGCAACCCGAGTCCAATGACATATGATCAGCACTAATAATGCAGTTTACATTATACGATGATCAGCACTATTCCATCGGCTCCTTCATGGCGAAAAAAGGGCAGGGCATGGAGGTGACCGGCGCTGCCATCAAATATTCCCACTCACGTTGTATGGTATATGAAGGCAGCATAAGTTATACAACACAAATATAATTGGTTGCTAATCAATTTTTGCCAATTATTAAAGGCCCTTGTAATTTTCTAGCATTTAAGAACAATAAAACAACACGTTTATTCTTAAACGTGACAAAAAAAATTTCCAGCGCTGCCAGTTCCTCTCTCACGTGTTAAGCTGACCTCAGGGCATAAAGATGTCAAACAGCCCGTGCCTCCACAAGGGAAGCTCAGTCAAAACACTCACTGACTCATTAAGGAGTCTGTCGCCTTACAAACAACATGGAACGATAGAAGGAGGTCCTCGTTCCCGCATTAATCTTCATCCACAGGCTCGAGAAATCGTTCATAGGGTCGTTAAGTACTTTTCTAAAGAAAAGGCAAACCGTGGACCCATTGCGGATATCAGAAAAACACTGCAACGCGCCTCAGAAGCAACAATGATACCGGAGAGAACAATCAGCAGGATTTGCAAAGAAGGCAAAGATACGGAAGAGAGATGCGGCACAGCAATTTTCCTGGAACGGGAGACGCATCAACCGAGAAACGTGACAGATGTCAAAATCGACAAGAGCGTTTTACGTAGAACTGTTTTAGACTCATGTAAGGAAGGAAGTACCAACGCTTGATATAATCAAAGACGCGTTAAAACACAATAGATATTTTTCATCGGGTATGGGCATTCATGCAAAGGTATCTTGTATGTTATAACGATAAAAACTGATACAAAAACAAAGAAAAAAAACAATGAAATATTCTGAGTAAATGGCAAAGCTGGAGCTAAGTCTGTAAGGAAAAGAAGATATATGAATAGAAAAATGTCATGAATACTCTAACTGGAAAGAAACGAAGGACCATATTATGAATAGATGATAAATTAAATAGCTGCCGGTAGTCTTATTTGTGTAACCTATGTATATTTATGCTGCGCTCTCTTATCTGTCTACACACACAATCCTTTTCAAATACCAATAGCTCTCTCTCTCTCTCTCTCTCTCTCTCTCTCTCTCTCTCTCTCTCTCTCTCTCTCTCTCTCTCTCTCTCTCTCTCTCTCTCTCTCTCTCTCTATATATATATAGACACATACTGTATATATACACAGTAAATTGACACAAAAACAAGTAAATTAAAAGTGCGGAAGTCCAGTAGCGTGAGATAATCACAAGGAAGGTCCAAAAAGAGATTCAATTAGGCCTATATGAAAAACAGAGACCTGGAAGAATGGAAATATTTCCGAAGGAGTGTCGAGGCAATAGGGAACACCCAGAAGTATACTGCTCCCAGGAGACATTAACAAACGCCAAGGAGGTTAAACCTCTTTGACAGAAGCACGGATTAAAAGGGGTAAATGGGAAGGGTAGGCCTTTAAAAACTCGAGAGAAGTACATTTGGCAACGTAGGGGACAACGCCTAAATCGCCATGAAGGAGCCGATAGGGTATAACTGAGATGCCTTTCCAGTGGTGCTTGATGACAGATGATCAGCACTAACTGACGCCTTTCCAGTGGCGCTCAGCTGCAGCCTGGAAACGAACAACAGGCTCGGCAGAGGGGGTAACTACCCTTGAGCAAACCCCACCAGTCTCCCTTGGACGTCCATTATGTCTTCTCCCTTGTGGGGGTTGGGGACAGGGGCCTTCGTCTAGGAGCACTTGTGGGACAGGTAGCTACCTCCTCATTATGCACAACACTGTCACTTTGCACTGTACTACTGACACTTGGGACACTGAATTCTGTAACCGTGCTGGCTATAAATTCAAATTTCTTATCGAACCTTGATTCGAGACTGGCAATGGTGTCAAGATGGGAAGCAAGGGAACCTGGTAAAGGAGTATGTGGTAACAAAGAAGGAGGGCTAAGGGTTGGGACAAAGCATGGATTTGAGGAAAAGAAATGGCACTATCCTACACAGCAGGAAATGGAACAGGAGTCACCCTAGCCTTATTCTCGGCTCTAAGGGCCGCACTTCCTATTTCTATTCCTATCCAAACTCGCTAAATGCGATATCAAAGTCACTTTTGCTTGCCCCAATCCTGACACTCTGGACAAGATATATATAATACTGTCTTGCCCCCCTACATTTCACAAATTTAGTGTGAGAATGAAAAGAGAACTTAACTAATCTCGTTCTACAACACATCGTGGCTAATTAGAGTAAGTTAACCATGGCTAACAAAATTGCCAAATAACTAAGAAAAACATTCGGGACGCACCAAAAACAAGGAAAACTTGAATACTTCACCAAAGAGATAGACAAATATATCCAAAAAATGATGATGAGACTGCACAAAACCACCAATGTTGGTTGGGATCTTTAAGAAAATGAATTGAAGCTCTTTGCTGAGTTGTACCTATCAGTCCTGAAAGTGGGCGGGACCCTGTCACCTACACTAGCAATGGTAGTGCCACGGCGAAAATTTGAATTCTTAAGACTGCCATGTGGAAACCTAGTAGTTATGTAATTGCTTGGTACGTCACTTATATAAAATTGTCATTTGTTTATACACGGAACAAACGTAGGTCTTAACGTAAGGATAGATTCACCTTTGGTGGGAGGAAAGGAAAGTCTTGAACTGACTGGAGGTTCAGAACACCTGGTCTCATTTCCTGGTTAGGCCAGAGCAGACTGAGACGACCTATGCCCCTGACTTGTCAGAAATATAGTTTACCAAATGGTCAGACTACTGCACTAATACACAGTGTGGAGGAACATTGTATAAGTGGATACACAATGTGGAGGAACATTGTATAAGTGAAAGTTAAAGAGCTATGTCTGTTAAGACAACAAATCTAAGTTGGCCACCAATTTGTTTGTCATCATTCCTCTATCCCCTTGTTAGAGAGAGGAAGGACCAGCTTCTGCAAGGAAATATTCGTATGTGAATAAACTTTCTCAAATAGAATCTCTCACTCACCTTTATCTAACTAGATCCAGCTCATGACAGATTAATCTTGCTGCTGCCCGCAGGTAGAGAAGGGGAGGAAAAAGTGAAAGGTAAAAGCCCAGTCATCTCATTCATTCTCACTTTCTTAGGTAAGATACAAAATGTCCCACTAGGGGCACTGGATGAGCTACACAACTTGAGCAGCCACCACCAGACCCAGGAAAAAAGTGTTCAAGGACCTGTGAGCAACGTCCCATAGATAGAAGGATGTGAAGGTGGTTTAATGAAGCCAAGTACCAGCCTTCAAAATCCTATGAACAGATAAGTTCTTTTTTAAACGTTAATGTAGGGCCTAATCCCCAAACATCATGTGCTCTTGCATCCACTGTGTTAAAATCCAAGGTTGTAGAAGAGCTATAAGCACATCTAATAACCTCATGGAGCCAGAAGGAGATGGTATTCTTGGACACTTCTTTCTTGGTCAGGCCTGTGCTTAGAAAAAGTCTTCGACACCTCTGCCTGAGGAGACGAGTCTTTGTTAGGTAACCACACAGTGCATTGACGGGACATAAGAACAATTTGTCTGGGTCGTTATCAACAAAACCTCCCAAGGAAGGGATGGAAAAGGATTCAAACCTGTCATCATGAACCGAAGGATTTTGAGTCTTAGCTATGAATTCTGGGACAAATTGAAGGCTACAGACCCCCAACCCCTCGAGTGTTTAACATTGAAGAGACCATGGAGTTCAGCCACTATCTTCAATAAAGCCAAAGCCAGTAAGAAGACTGTTTAAGGATCAAGTCTCTGTCAGATGATTGCCATAACGATTCGTATGGGGCTCGAGTGAGACTGCTTAGCACCAGAGTCAGGTCCCAACTAGGGGTTTAAGTTCTCTAGGAGAACAAGACTGCTCAAAGGTTTTGAAAAGCATTGAGATTTCCCATGAGGAAGACAGGTGTCGTTTAGGCGCAGAACCAGTCCCAAAGCAGCCTTATAGCCTTTGATGGCAGACACAGAAAGATGTTTCTCCCTCCAGAGAAAAACTAGGAGATTTGCTATTTGCAGAATAGAAGTTCCGACTGGAGAGAAACCCCTTCGACAACACCAGTCACATTAGATGGCCCATTTTCCCTGGTACATGGCTGAGGAAGATCTTCTGTGATGGCCAAACGTTTCTGTTGGTGCTCTGCGAGAAAAGCCCCTTGCTCGCAGGAGATACTAGAAAGTCTCCAGCCATGAAGAGAGAGGGATCCTACCAACTGGTGATATCTTGACTTGAGGCTGGCAGAGGAGGTTGTGCCATAGAGGGATCTCTCTGGAAACTGCTGACAGCAGGGCTAGTAGATCAGGGAACCATTCTGCGTGAGGCCACCAGGGAGCTACAAGGGTCATTCTGAGATTCAGGGAAATCAGTACCCTGTTCAGGACCTGATGGATCAGGCAAAAGGGAGGAAGGCGTAAACTTCCTTTGTCCTAAGGATGTTGAAGGGTGTCCTCTGCCATGGCGAAGGGGTCTAGGACAACTGCACAGAAGACCTCTAGCTTCCTGTTAAACCTTGTTGCAAACAGATCTATCATTGGCCTTCCCCAAAGGAAGAGCCTGTCCACTATCTCCTGATATAAGAACCCCAGGACCTAACCCTGACGACTCAGTTTGTCGGCCACCACATTCCTCTTGCCTGGGATATATCTGGCTGAGAGGTCTACTGATTGGTCTGTCACCCACTGGTGTAGAAGCACTGTCAGGGAGTAAAGTTGGAGAGAGACTATCCCATTTGTTTATGTAAGCGACCACCGTAGTGTTGTCCAACATAAGAACTACAGAGTGCCCTGACACTCTTTCCTGAAACTCCTGAAGTGGCAGGAAGGCTGTTTTCAGCTCCAGAATATTTATGTGCAGCTGCTTGACCTGAAGACTCCCGACGTCAGAATGTCCTCCAAATGAGTCCCCCAACCTTTGTACGAGGTATCTAAGAACAGGAGAATTTCTGGAGGAGGAGAATGAAGAAGCACTCCTATAGTCAGGTTTTCGTCAGCTAACCACCACAGTAGGTCCCTTCTCACCTCTGTAGAAAGAGTTACTTGGAACAAAGGAGAGTTCCTTGCAGGGGATAACTCTTTCAGTCTCCATTGGGGAGATCAAATGTGGAGACGGCTGTGAGGAACGAGTTTTTCTAGTGAGGTTAAGAGCCCTAGAACTACTTGCCACTGATATGCTGGCTGCTTCTTCTCTGATAGAAAGGACCGGACCACTTTCCTGAACTTATCAATTTGCCGGTCCAATGAAAATATCCTCAAACGACAGTGTCTGTTACCATTCCCAGGTAAAGAATCTTTTGGCTGGGGAGATTTGACTTCTCCAAATTTATCACAATGCCTAAGCTGTGACAAAATTGGAGAAGATGATCTCTGTCTTGGATTAGTTTTTCCCGAGGACTTGCCAGGACCAACCAGTCGTTAAGATATCTTAAGAGCCTAATTCCTTGAGAATGAGCCCAGGATGACACTTGGGTGAACACTCTTTTGAACACTTGAGGGGCTGTTGTTAGACTGAAGCTTAGGACTCTGAACTGAAACACTAGCTGTCCCAGGCTGAAGCGGAGAAATTTCCAGGAAGAGCGATGGATCGAAATCTGGAAGTAAGCACCCTCCAGATCTATTGTGAGCATGAAGTCGTAGCTTCTGACAGCTGGCAGGACTGTACAAGGAGTCTCCGTCGTGAATCAGGTCTTCTGATGAACAGGTTCAGGGTCGAAAGGTCTATCACTGGTCTCCAATTGCCCGTTGCCTTGGGGACTAGGAAAACCTGACTGTAGAATCCTGGAAAAGGATGCTTGACTACTTCCACCGCTCCTTTCTTCATCATTTTCCTCACATCCTCCTGGAGAGCTAGATAGTTCAGAGAGTTCTTAGCATACAACAAATGATAGAGGGGATGCTCGAAGAGAGGGGGAGGGTAATCGAAGGGTAGTAGATATCCCACCTGTAGAACATCTACTACCCAAGACTGCTCTGAAACTGCCACGTAGCCCAATGGCTCACCAGACATCCACCCCCCCACCCCTCCGGTGGTAACGAGTGGGAAGAGGTGCCTATTCTATCACTTACCTCCTCTGGCCGTACCTCTGGCTCCTCTTCCTGGTCTAGAAGAGCTGGGCTGAAAGGGCCATTGCTGAGGAGTTTTCATGGTAGCTGATTGAGCTGTTTGACTAGCTTTACTAGTAGATGCTGTGTTAGTGGTCTTCTTAGGAGAAGATTGAGGCCTAGGTCTCAAAGAACTAGGGTGAGAAGGCCCAGCTGACTTTTACACTGCTTGATGAACTAGCGGGTTGTTATTGTCTGCGCGACATCTATTGACTGCTATGTCTAGTTGCTCTGTCGGGAAGAGAGAAGGGGAGTTCAAAATGTACCTGCTCCTCAAGGACAGCAAAGAATCTGTGCTGATATATCTTGAAGCCTTGGAGAGAGTGCATCTCTTCTTTTCAGGAACATGGACTTCAATTTGGAGGTTCTTACATATTAACTTCAAAGAGCTAAGGGCCATTCACCTGGGCCTTCAGGAAAGATTGTAGCAGTGCATGTGGACAACACCACAGCCTTGTCTTGTGTCCACAAACAAGGGATCTCTCTCTCTCTCTCTCTCTCTCTCTCTCTCTCTCTCTCTCTCTCTCTCTCTCTCTCTCTCTCTCTCTCTCTGCGAGATGGCAAAAGACCTCCTCCTCTGGGCAAATCAGTACCAGGTGAAGATTGTTACTTCCTTCGAGCGGGTAAAAATGAATGTCCTCGCGGACAAATTGTATTGCTGCAGTTAGGTTTTTCCGTTGGAGTGGACTCAGGATTCCCTCGTATGTGACGATTTCTAAAAACTATGAGGCAAACCAGCTGTGGGCCTCTTCGCAACATTGAGATATTATCATATGCCTCTCCATAGCTCCACAGTCCCAGACCATCTCACATGGATGACGGATGCCATGCTGTTGGATTGGACGGGCCTGGATGTCCACGCGTTCCCACCTTCTGAATTGATCAGCGATCCATTCTGGCCCAGGAAAGAATGGTTTCTGGATATGCTGTGCCTGTTAGTGGACTTCCCAAGACTTCTGCCACAAAGACAGTCGCTGCTCAAACAACCACACTTCCTCAGGTCCCATCAAGGATTGTCCACTCGGACCTTGACAGGCTTCAAACTGTCTGGAGCATCGTCAGAGTATAAAGGCTTTTCAAAGCAAGCTACAGAGGCTTTTGCTGGGTGCAAAAGATCTTCTGCTATCAGGCTCTACCCATCCAAGTGGTCGGTTTTCAGAGGATGGTATCGACAAATAGCATCTAGTCTTCTGAAACCTCTTTAAGCCAGTTAGCTGACTTTTTGCTTTTCCTGAGAACCGATAGGAAGCTGGCTCCCTCTACCTTAAGGATATCGGCGGCCTGCGATTTTGGTGATATTGGCTCAAATTCGTGAAAATTAGTTATCGTCATATTTCCACAGATCTGGGTCCCGGCCATTGCCACGCGTAAGATAATATCGATACGAAGCCTTTTAAACGGTTTAAAGGCCAATTTAAAGGCTACACCCAAGTAGAGAATTAAAGGTCTGGTTAGGGTTGGTTTTACTATTTCATTTTGCATTCATTCTCCAGGTATTTGTATTTCTTTTCATGGTATTCTTTCGTATGCCGTACAATATGTTTTCCTGATAGAGATGGCAACGCTTCCCAGGACTGAATAACGCGAGCCAGTTGTCCCGAGAGAGAATTCTTATATTTCGTTGATGTAATCGTGTATTTGTTATTTTCAATCCATTGCAACACTTCCTCGGACTTTTGGACGTCAATTGTGTATTTTATATATTACCAACATGCCAAAAAAGAAGTTTAGTAACCGAAGGGAAGAAAGCTCTCGCAATATCAGAACTTATCTTGAAGCTAAAAGTATAGACACAGCTAATGTTATGGCTTCTCACAAGTTGCCACCAACCACGTGTGCTGATGAGATGCCAAGTACTTCCTATTATGAAGCCCGCTCTTGCAAAAATATATCAAGATGATGATGATGATGGCACCGACGACTTTGTTTTGAAGTTATCTGATGGTGAGGAGAGGGAGGAGGAAGATAATGAGCATTTTCAAGATGTAATTGCTGTCCCTGACGTAGCTTCTGGAGATATGGAAGCTGCTGGTGCTCTCGCATTGTGGCAAAGATCACTAGACAGGGAATTCATATATTATAAAGTATTTGTTGGTGATGGGGATTCGACAGCATATAAAGGAATGTGCAGTTTGAATGAGGCACTGGCTCCTTATGGCACTCCATTGTCCAGTGCTCAAGGAAGAATGCATAAACCACAACAAACAAAAGAGGACATTGTCTTTAGCTGCCGTTATCTTATGGATGTCACCGCTAACAATGAATTTCATGCAGAACAACAACAGCGGGTGAAAAAGATAGACAATATGTTTTGTCGCAAATCCGTTGGAAAAGCAAAATATGGTAACAACAACAAACAAAGTTATGTTTAGGGAGTGAGCTTGGAGGACTCAATAAAATTGGTGATAACAAAGTTATGTTTAGCACGGTCATAAAGATTGGAACATGATATCAGCTATGCAGCAAGTTCATTGCTGCCTATTATGAGAAAAATGACAGGAGAAAGTCTGAAAGGCCTTCAGATGAAAGAGAAGACCAGGAAACGAATGTCTGCTATGCATTCAAGAAAGCAAAAGAAGCAAAGAACATCAAAAGGAGGATATGAAGGAGGGGCTCATTAGCCTCCTAAAAACCTGGCAGCACAAGAGTCGAGTGGCATTCTATGATTATCCCCAAAAATAATATAAACTATTTTCTTTAAGTGATAAATTTTTTTTTTTAGAGGGAATAATATATCTCTTATAAAAGAGAGGGGAACAAATGCCATGTAGGCTTTTCCAAGAAACTTTATATGCTTCTAAAAGCAAAATAAATGGTTAGCAAAACTTTTAACTGCAATTTTCTCAAAACTTACTTTTTCTACATTCAAATTCCAAAAACTCCCTTATTTATGAATGGATTTTAAAAATCTAAAAAGCAATTTGAACAAAGATAGTGAGAGAACACATCGGCAAATTTATTTTTCTTTTTTCTCTAAAGAAATTTTTTTTACCAAGATTTAATATATAATTGTATGGTATTTTTTATTGCACTTTTTAAAATATTTTTTAAAATAGCATACATCACATATTAGATTTTTGAGTTTGCCATTTTATTTGATAGAAACTAAACTTTCTGCTATTACTATTGTTTTTAAATTGAAAGATAAATAAAGAAGGAGATGTACTTTAAAAAAACACAAAAAATGTTATGTTTAAAAGAAAAATATTCGTTAAAAAAAAGTTTTCATCCAATTCACCTGAAATTTTGTATGCATCTTCGGTCAAACTAGAGGTAACACCTGTGGAAGTTTGAACACCATCACTCAAAATTATTTCCCGACCCCGCCGATACCCTTAAAGGGTATAGGTCATTGTTCTAAGACCTCAGAGATTTTATCAGATCCTTCGAACCTCCGTTAGAAAGCCTGGATTTTCTCTCCTGTTGTTCTGAAGTGGCTTATGAGTTCATCTTTCGAACATCCCAGATCGACCTCTTTTAAGAATCTCACTGGGTAGACACTCTTTCGCGTGACATTAGCGATCGCAAACTTGTTAGCAAGCAGTAAGCCTTCAACATTCTCTCTCTCTCTCTCTCTCTCTCTCTCTCTCTCTCTCTCTCTCTCTCTCTCTCTCTCTCTCTCTCTCTCTCTCTCTTGTTTTCCTCGCCAAGAATGAGGACATTTCCAAGCCTTGGCCTTGCTCATTTGTTATTAGGGGCTTAATGGACATCCTTAGGCCAGAGGAGAAAGAGAGACTTATTTGTCATGTGGGAATCTTGAATTTCTATCTTAGGAAGATGGAAAAGATCAGAGGACCCTCCAACAAGCTTCAATGCGCAGTGAAGATCCCTTCACACCCTCTGTCAAAGAATGTGCCTTCTTTCTTCCTTAGAAGTTCGATTACAGAGGTGCATTCTCAAGTTCAGGAAGATGTGTTATCTTCCCTTAGGGTCAAAGCTCATGAGGTTTGACCTGTTGCTCTCAGCCAGGAGTGTCCCTCTTTCGCGACTCACTTGGTGCCCACCTTGACAGTCTTATGCGCTCGACAATTTGGCGCCAACTCCCGGCCGCTTGACACCAACTGTGGAGAGTTCAGAGCCAGTACTTGGGTGCTAAGTGTCGACAGTGGGGCTCTCGGCGCCAAATTCAGGGTGCTTGGCACCGATTTCCGGGATCTGTGGATGGCATAGTTGAGAAAGGAAGCATAAAGGGCTCTCTGTCCCTCTTCTGTCCCTTCGCCTTGTTGTAAGGTCATCGAGTTTAAGGGCAGCCTGGGCATACAGTGTACCTGGAGTACCCACCAGTTTTAATGGTTGGGTTAGTAGTTTTAGTTGTAGGTGGCAGTGTTATGTTTATTCTGGTCTATGCCCAGGGCAAAGGCATTATTTTTGTCTTTGTCAGCCATTGGTGAACTTCCATGGCTGCAAAGTACCCACTCAAGTAGAGGTGACTCTTGGCCAATATTGCCACGTCCTCTACAGGTTAAGATGAGCACCGACCAGAGGCGGTACCCATCTAAAGCACCTCTCTTAACAGTTAAGATACAGCAAGCATTGATCCAATGCTAGCAACCTCTCTAGTTCAAAGTCATCATCTTTTTAATGTTTTGGATTAGAACATGTCCATGATTCCCACCTCCTCTCAATGTGGAATCAGCTATGTAATTGCTTGGTAAGTCACTTATATAAAAATTACATTTTTGTGATAAAATAAAGTTTTAAATATCTAACTTCCCTGGTAGTTACATATATATAGCTTTATCCCGCCGATTAAATGCGCATACAAGACGGCAGAAATTCAAAATTCGCGGCAATCGCCGATAGATGGTCAGGTGGCCATACCTGAGCGCCCTCTACCAGGTAACTAGAACCATTCCCAATTGTCCTCAGAAATTCCCTGCCGTCGTTCTATCAACACGTTGGAAATTCGCTCTACTTTGGTTTGCTTTACTACAATTGGTGAAGTACCCATTACTTGTTTGGTTTTAGTTGATGGCTTTTCGCTGATTTTGGATCTTCCTGGATTTTTCGTTTCTCATTGTTAGCCTATCTGTTCGGTTTCTGACTGTTACAATTGTTCTTTGTACTTGCTTTTCAAGATGGCTGACCCTGTTGTTAGAATGTGTGTTAGGGGATGCAAGAACTGGCTTCCCAAGGCTGCTCTTGATCCCCACACAGTTTGTAAGAAATGCAGAGATCATGTGTGTGCACTTGATGATAGATGCAAGGAGTGTGAAAGTTTGTCCGAGAAAGAGTGGAGAGAGTATGATCGCTATGTGAGGCGATTGGAAAAGGACAGAATTAGGAGAGCTAGATCTTCCAGTTTCCTTTCAGCTAGGTCTTCTGATAGTCAAGTCCTTTCTAACTTGTCTGATACTAATATTCCTGATCCTAACCCTAAGGCTTTAGTACCCGATCCTCCTGCGGAGTCGGGAGTAAGTAATCCGTCTTTAAAGGATATAATGGCTGCTATTTCGGCCATAGGAGTTTCTGTACAATCCCTTTCTTGGATAGGGAAGTGATGTGGGGGCAGTGCATAGTTTGCAACAAAAGTTCGGTGACAGTGTTAGTGCAGTGGAGGGTGCGTCCGTTCGTGTCTGTCACGCTCCTAGCCCTAGACCTCTTCCATGCTCCCCAACCCCTGGGAGAAGGAACGCCGACAGGCTAAGGGAGGTGAGAGACGTTGAACAATGGCGGGCGTCCCCTCGGCGTTCCTGTTGACGCATCCCAGGGCGCTCCCCTCGCCGCAGGAAAGGCGAGATGAGGGCGTGTTCGTCTTCCTCGGATGACGCAAGACCCAGACGTGGTTGGCGTCAGTCACAAGAGTCTAGACCTATCAAGAGGCGCGAGGTCCCCTTCCCGCTCCAACAACCCTCTTGCAGCAAATGGAGCTCTCCAGAGAGATTCCTGTCGGAAGAAGACGGGCGTTTCTGCGCCTAAACAGAGGCGTAAGGCGATAGCTCGTCGGAGGAAGAAGACGTATACATGACTTCAGTTCACGCTTCTCCCCGCCCCAGAATGGGACGTGTATGCAAGCTGCGTCACCACCTCTTCATCAAAAGATCCCAGCTAGAGTCTCGAAGTTGTGGAAGCTAGTGCAGTGCCATCTCCAGTTGTTTCCCAGCAGCAAGTGGCACCTCAAGTAAAGTTCTTGTCGGAAGTCCAGCAGTCCCTTGCGTCTCTTTTTGACTCTTACAAGTCGCAAGGACTAAGAGAAGAAACACACAAGAAGGAATCTAAGGACGCAACAGACCCAAGAAGAGGGTAAGGCAAGAATCAGAACAACAAGACGCTAACAACCAGCAAGACGCAAACTCGCGCAAGCTGCAGCGCTCATAGACGCTTCCCGCAACAAGCCGCACGAGTGACGGGAGGGAACAAGGATCGCGAAGCTTCCTCGCAGCAAGTTGGGCGCATGCGTGGCGCACGCAAAGCAGCACGATTCACACGTTTCCCCCTCTCGTTCAACATCGGAAATAGCGGATCCTTTGGAAGAGATCTCGAAGAGGAAACTCAAGAAACTCTTCATGCCACTGATCTGAAAAGACTTCTTACTCTTTTGGCGGACTTATTTCCTAACGATTTTCATCAGGCCGTACCTCGAGTCCTCCTCGCAATATTTGATGGGTAGACCCCAGAAGTCTTCCTCATTCAAGAAGACAGTGTTGGCCAAATCAGTGAAGAGAGCCTTTTCGACACTGAATGATTGGATTTTGAAGAAGAAGGAACAAGGAAAGACAACTTTTTCCTTTCCCCGACAAGATTGGCTTCTAGATCCAGCGTGTGGTACGAGACTGGGGAAGCTCTCGGTTTGGGAGTTCCTGCCTCCTCCCAAGGGGACTTCTCAGACTCGTTGACTCTTCACGGAGAACAGCCATGACTAAAGCCAAGGTTCTGTGGTCCACTTCGGAGTTGGATCATTTGCTGAAAGGCGTCTTCAGAACTATTGAAGTCTTCAGCTTGATGGACTGGACTCTTGCAGCTCTTGCAGAGGTTTCAGATCAGAAGAATGACACGCAAATGCACCTTATTGCCTGTCTCGATAAAGCTGTGAGGGACGGGTCGGTCGAACTTTCTGCCCTTTTCACAGCAGGTGTTATCAAGAAACGAGCTATGTTGTGTTCGTTCGTGTCGTCTGGAGTGACTTTAGCTCAGAAATCTGAACTGTTGTATGCTCCCTTATCTAAACAGCTCTTCCCTTCAGAGCTGGTTAAGGACTTATCAGCAGCCCTTGCGCAACAATCAACGCAAGATCTGATCACAAGGACTGCTAGGAAAGTTCTTCCGGCAAACTTTTTAGCCAGGAAGGACAAGGAAGCTCCTCCTACGCGTCAGCCCTTTCGTGGGAGAGCCCTTTCGAGAGGAAGTCAGAGAATGGCTGCTGGAGGACAACTTCGTAAGAACCCCAAGCAGCAACCCAAATCAAGAAATGATCACAACAACCTCCAGACACAAGTGGGAGCCAGGTTATCCCACTTTTGGCAAGAGTGGAGCCAAAGGGAGCGGACGTATGGACAGTCGAAGTTTTGAAGGAAGGATACTAGATTCCTTCCTAAGGAAGCCCCCTCTTTCACAAGAACCGTTGGAGTTGACAGCTACTTACTCGGGGGAGCAAAGCAGCAGCTCTTCAAGAACAGGTGACCCAGATGCTATCAAAAGCAGCAATAGAAGAGGTAAAGGACCTCTCGTCAGAGGTTTTTACAACAGACTTTTTCTGGTACCCAAGAGCTCGGGGTTGGAGACCAGTTCTGGACGTAAGTCCACTGAACAAAATCGTAAGCAAAGTCAAGTTTGCCATGGAGACATCTGCGTCAGTCCTAGCAGGCACCAAACAGGAAGACTGGATGGTTTCAATAGACCTACAGGACGCGTATTTTCACGCACCAATTCACCCGAACTACAGAAAATATCTGAGGTTTGTGCATCTCGGGACAACCTATCAGTTCAGAGCACTTTGTTTTGGACTAAGCACGGCTCATACGTTTTCTCTCGAGTGGCATCGAACGTAGCTCACTGGTTACATCTAAAAGGGATACGGTTTCGATGTACCTGGACGATTGGCTAATCAGAGCCAGATCGCAAAGCAAAGTGTCTGGAGGATCTACAAGTTACAATGAATTTGATGCAACAATTAGGTCTGGTAGTAAATCTGGCCAAATCGCAGCTAACGCCTTCACAGGACATCATCTACCTGGGGATGAGAATTCAGTCAGTGGTTTTTCGGGCTTTTCCAGCCCCAAACGCATTCTAGATTGCTTAGAAAAGGTGAAGCTCTTTCTAGGGAGATGGACCTGTTCGGCGAGGGAGTGGATGAGTCTGCTGGGGACCCTCTCCTCGATCGAACAATTAGTCTCCTGGGAAGACTACATCTCGTCCACTTCAGTTCCATCTGTCAAGCTATTGGAAAAGAGGCCAAGATCTGGAGACGTGGATTCCGATCCTCTGGGAATCAAAAACATTTGAGTTGGTGGAACGACCCCAAAAAACTTCAAGTAGGCCTCGAACTTCAACAAAAGAACCCGACCTAGTGTTGTATTCAGGCGCATCGGACATGGGATGGGGTGCAACGCTGGGGAAGGGCAAGATCTCAGGTCTATGGGAAAACCATCAGAAGAAATGGCATATAAATGTCAAGGAACTGGTGGCCATTCATCTTGCACTAGTCCACTTTCAGGAGAAGGTCCAGAACAAGATTGTACAGGTCAACGCGCAGACAACACCACAGCGTTGGCCTACATCAGGAAACAGGGTGGCACTCGTTCGTTTTCCCTTTACGAGGCAGCCAAAGATCTCCTGCTGTGGGCAGAAACGAACAACAACTCTGATCACCCGCTTCATAGAGGGAGAGAAAACGTCAGAGCGGATCTTCTCAGCAGAGGAAGACAGGTTCTCACGACAGAATGGACCTTACATCACGATGTGTGCAACAGGCTTTGGAATCTGTGGGAGAACCGTCAATGACCTCTTTGCGACACAGAGAACGAGAGAGGTTACCAGTCTACTGCTCTCAGTCCCAGACCAGGAAGCAGTGGCGGTGGGCGCCTTCCTCATGAATTGGGAGGGACTGGACATGTGCGCTTTTCCTCCATTCAAGATCCTGGACAGAGTCATGAAGAAGTTCAGAGAGTCGAGCAGCGCCCCGCATGACCCTGATAGCTCCATTTTGGCCCATGAGACCATGGATCACGGAGGTGATGGGTGGCTAGTAGACACCCCCAGATCGTTACCTTGTCGGAACGATCTACTCAGACAACCACATATAGAGAGATACCATCAAAATCTCCTCGCTCTCAACCTAACTGCCTTTCGACTATCGAAAAACTGGCAAGAGCGAAGGGTTTTTCAAGGAAGCTGCAAGAGCCATCGCGAGAGCGAGGAGAACGTCCACACTCAAGGTGTACCAATCAAAGTGGGGCGTATTCAGGGAATGGTGCAGGAAAAACAACATTTCCTCTTCCAGTACCTCTCTAACTCAACTGGCAGATTTTCTTCTGCATTTGAAAACCCAAGGAAACCTAGCAGTATCTACCATCAAGGGATACCGCAGCATGCTTGCTTCCGTCTTCCGTCACAGAAATATTGACGTGTCGGGAGACAAGGACCTCACGGATCTCATAAGGTCCTTTGAGACAGTTAAGAGGAAGGACAACCCGACCCCCTCTTGGAATTTGGGCGTAGTCTTAAAATTTTTAACCTCGAATAGGTTTGAACCTCTCGACAAGGCTTCATGGAAGGATCTCACTAAGAAGACCCTTTTCCTGGTCGCTTTGGCTACAGCCAAGAGGATAGGAGAACTACAAGCCTTTAGCAAGAAAGTAGGCTTCAATGGGGAAAATGCAGTCTGCTCACTTCAACTTGGTTTTCTCTAAAAACGAACCCTTCTCAACCATGGCCCAGATCTTTTTCCATACCAGGGCTGTCTCATTTAGTAGGACAGGAAAAAGAGAGAGAGGCCTTTGTCCAGTTAGGGCCCTAAAATTTTATCTACAAAGGACCAGAAACATGAGAGGTCAGACAGATCACCTCTGGTGCTCAGTGAAGAAACCTTCCGTTACCCTTATCAAAGAATGCACTGGCGTTCTTTATCAAGGACTTAATAAGGGAAGCTCACCAAGAATGTGACGAAAAGCTTTCCAATCCTCAAAGTCAAAGCGCCGCGAGGTAAGAGCTGTGGCAACCGATGGCTTATAGACACAACAGGTCTATGAAATCGATTTTGGAGCGACTTTTTGGCGAAGCAAATCTATCTTCGTAGATTGTTACCTGAAAAAGTACAGACCCAATATGAGGATTGCTGTTCCCTGGGTCCGTCACGTTGCCTCCGGCGCCGTAGTTGGAGAGGGTACTACTGCCTCTACCCTATAACCTTTTTTTTTGTATTATACCCTTGCCTTTTTCTTGATTTGAACTCACAGGTTGTCTGTGAAGGTTGTTGCAACCTTCCACAGTCTGGGGTTGCAAGTCTAAGTTAGGTTTTTATGGCGTGTGTTATTTAGTGATTTTAGTGGGTCAGGTGGTCAGCTCTTTGTCCATGGCTATGCCAGGATAGCAAGGGTGGTGGTCTAGTCATGTTAAGGTTGAGGACCGTGTGACAGCCCCATAGAGACTTTCTACAGCCCCCTGGATGGGTCGCTGGGTCTCTCAAGGAATGCAGGCGAATGAGGCAGGATAATTATGAAGCCAGCTTCCTTATCAGGTAAGAACCAGAGTATGTTTACAGCTAATTTTTAGTGTTTAGTAATTATACGAATTCCCAACGGTGTTTTGGTTCTCTAACCCACCACCAATGGTGTCAATCAGCTATATATATGTAACTACCAGGAAGTTAGATATTTAAAAATGGTATTTTCATTATAAAATAAGTTTTTAAATATACTTACCTGGTAGTTACATATATAAAAGGTCCCTCCCTCCTCCCCTCTGAGAACAGGGGCATGGAATTTCTGAGGACAATTGGGAATGGTTCTAGTTACCTGGTAGAGGGCGCTCAGGTATGGCCACCTGACCATCTATCGGCGATTGCCGCGAATTTTGAATTTCTGCCGTCTTGTACGAATCGGGGATAAAGCTATATATATGTAACTACCAGGTAAGTATATTTAAAAACTTATTTTATAATGAAAATACCATTTTTATATATACTTACCAAGCAATTACATGATTGGAGCCCACCCTCCTCCCCACAATGGACATTTGGGCATCAAACAAATTGAAACTCTTTGCTGAGTTGTGCCTGTGAGTCCCAAAAGTGGGCGGGACCCTGTCACCTACACTTAGACTAGGTATGTAATTGATGGTAAATATGTATAAAAGGGATTTTGACAAAGGAAAAATCTATTTCTGAGGGAGGCCCTGTGTCACCCGGTGAAATTCCTTTCTTGCACGAATTTCTAGGTATAAATATTGCTAAATATACCAGAGAAAAAAGCTATCAGGAATGCTGGGGTTACTACCCCCAGATCGAGCGCCTTCTTATACCAAGAAGGCGTCGGTATGGATAAGGGTGAGTGAAGAAATCACAACCACAGAACCACACTCGAAAGACATCCCAATGGCAAAATCCCTCGGAAGAGCGGAGAGCCGTACCAGCTCCCACACTCACCCGCCCATGGCGGCAACCCCAGCGCCATCTGAACTCATTCCAGTCTAGCACCACCCTCAGGCTTGGCATGCCAAAGCAGGGGGGGGAAACCAGATACTGGAAGGGTCACCGGGTGACACAGGGCCTCCCTCAGAAATAGATTTTTCCTTTGTCAAAATCCCTTTTCTGAGTTCGTCCCTGTGTCACCCGGTGAAATAGTAACGGAGAATCATGCCAAGACTGCCAAGATACAAAATAAACAAAAGGTGATCATGAACAAAAACACATGCTATGAAAAAATAGATTTAATATGATATCTCAGCAAAGCAAAGAGAATCAAATCACAGGTAAGTACAGGTGGAACAAAAACACCCAACAATACAATGCCATAGACAGGTAAATATAAACTATACATAAGAGAAATACACAATATACCTTATACAATATAAAAAATGTGAGGTACACGAAGCGTAAAATAAAATAACACAAGTACCTCTAGGCTTAAATCTAAATACACAGCATAACAAAACACAATCACCAAGACAAACAATAATAATGGCAATACTAGTATCAATTATGAGGAGCAAGGCAGTGAGGCATGATTGATCCAGGAGAACAGGCAGAGAAATAAATGAGGCAGGTGGGCGGGGGGAAAGGATAAGGGTTAAGGATAATTAAAGTTGGGGGATGACACTCCCCACAGCCACTGTAGAGAATTTCAGAGCTTCGAGTGATTTTAGATAGTGGCGTTTAAACACTAGAGGTGATTTCCATCCCGTATACTTGGTAAGTTCAGCAAAATCCATATTATGAAAATAATTAGTAGAGGTAGCTACCGCACGGATATCATGAACCTTAGGAACTGAATCCGTGTTGGCCTGTTTAATGAAATACAGAATTTGCTGTCTTATAGCATTCAAAGAAAGAGTTCCACCTTTTTCCCTGATAAAGAGAGGACCCGATATACACTGAGGAGTTCTTTGTAAGTAAGCCTTTAAGGCAAAGACTGGGCATAAGGACCGGTCCTGTGGAAGAGGCACCACCTTCCAGGGGGACCACCTGTCCTGAGGGTCTTCATTTTTCGCTAGGAACCTATGATCAGGGGAAAGGAGAACTTCTCCCGACGGGAGGAAATCAATGTGATCATCACCTCTAGAGAGAGCAGATAGCTCTGAGATTCTGGCACCTGAAGCTAAGCTAATCAGAAACAAGGTCTTCCTTAACAGATCCAGATAAGAGCATTGTGAGTTATCAATATCAGAGGCTAATTTTAGAACATTGTTCAGGAACCAGGTAACAGAATGTGGGCGTGTTACCGGCCTCAAACGGGCGCATGCTCTAGGGATGGAGGAAAAGTATGAATCTGTAAGGTCAATCTTAAATCCATACAAAAATACCTTCTTCAAGGCTGATTTAGCTGTAGTAATAGTGGCCGGAGCTAGGCCTTTTTCAAACAGTGATCTAAAGAAGGTAACCGCTAGGTTAGTAGTCATAGTCTGAGCTTCAGATGCCTTCAAAAAGATGCTAATTTTTGACTGCTGAATCATATTGCCTGAGAGTAGAATCTCTCTTATCGGATTCTAGAAACAGAGTGTTAACGGGGTCAATGTTTGCTCCCTTTTTAGCAGCAAATTTTATAAAGTCCATAAAACCAGGGCATTCTGAATTTTTAAGGAAGCTGACACAGTCTTGGTTTGTACTACTTGGGTCAGTCTGGGTTTGGGTATCTGATGACACCGCAACTTGAGCTCAGAAGCAGAGGGAATCAGTTGCTCTTGGCCAATGGGGGCTACCAGGGCTAGTTGGCCCTTGAATGACCTGAGTTTGTGCAGTACTTTCAACATGTTTATTGGGGAAACAAGTAGATCCTCTCCCAATTGTTCCAATCTATGGTCATTGCGTCTGTGGCGTAGGCATGGGGGTCCAGATTGGGAGCCACATAACAGGGAAGCTTGTGATTGCTCTCTGTGGCGAACAGATCCACTTGGAGTCCCGGAACCTGGCGGCAGATCAATTGAACGATTCCCGTCCAGAGACCACTCCGTCTCCAACGGAGTAGTTCTGGACAGAGAATCCGCCACCACGTTCCGCACCCCGCTAGGTGGGTGGCTGACAGATGCCAGCCGTGCTTGTTCGCCAGGGGAGAAGATAGCTAACATCACCTGATTTATGTGACTCGATTTGGAGCCGCCCCTGTTTATGCAATGAACCACCACGGCGCTGTCTAACACCAGCCTGATGTGAATCTGGCGGCGGCGGGCAGTTTCTTTAGAGTTACAAACACTGCCATAGCTTCCAAGGTGTTTATATGGAACTGTCGAAACATTATAGACCATGTGCCTTGTACTTTTGTTTTGGTGAGTACCCTCCCCAGCCGCAATGAAGCGTCTGTGTGGATTACCAGAGCTGGGGGAAATTGAAGGGGACAGACTTGAAAGGCCTTTGACTGTGGACCATGGTGAAGCCTTGTCTTCAAGATTTCGGGATTGAAGAGACTCTGTCTCTGAGCCTGACATTGGCTCGTCTCCGCCACACTCTGTTTATGTCTTTTAGTCTTGCTTTCAAGAGCAGGTCTGTCACTGAAGCAAACTGAAGAGAGCCGAGAATCCTCTCTTGAGACCGGCGGGATGCTGCTTTGCCCTTCAGAAATTTTCTGGTAGCGGCGGCTATCTCCCTCCGCTTGGCCGGCGGGAGGGATAGCCTGTACGAGGTTAGGTCCCACTGGAGACCCAGCCACTGAAACCCGAGACTCCGAGTCAGGCGGGACTTCTCCCTGTTCAGTTGAAAGCCTAATGACTCAGGAACTTGATCACTATGGCTGTAGCCTTCCGGCACTCCTGTACGGTTGGGGCCCAGATTATCCAATCGTCCAGGTATGCTGCTAGGAGATCCTCGGGACCGTAGCTGCTGAACAACTGTTTCCGCCAGCCGTGAATATCCTGGGGCTATATTAAGCCCGAAAGGCATGACCCTGAAGGAGTAGGCCTGTTTCCCTAGTCTGAAACCCAGGAAGGGAGAGAAGTTCCGCGCAACCGGGACGTGATAATAAGCGTCTGAAAGATCGATAGAGGTGGTGATGGCTCCACGCGGCAGTAGAGTCCGTACTTGAGCAACTGTAAGCATGCGAAATTTGTCGCATTGTATGTAGAGATTTAGACGCGACAGATCTAGAATCACTCTTTGCTGGCCGGAATCTTTCTTGGGGACAGTGAACAGCCTGCCTTGAAATTTGAGGTGCCTCACTTTCTTTATTGCTCTCTTGTTGAGAAGCTCTGTCACAAAGTCTTGTAGGGCTTTGGAGGAGGTTGATAAAACCTGGTCAGGGGAGGAGGGTCCTGATCCAGCTCCAACCCAGGCCTTTGGACACAATGCTGTGTGCCCAAGGACTGAAGGACCACTGGTCTCTGAACCAGTATAGGCATCCACCTACCTGACTGGTCTCAGTGGGAGGAAGCAGGTTTGTTTCCTCTACCGTGGCCGCTTTTCCCCCGGGAGACGGATCCAGCCCTTCCTCTGTGAGGGCTCGACCTCTACCCCCTTGCGCTCCTATTAAGACCGTGAAAGACCCCACGGCCTTCATAGGTAGGGTTATGCCGGCGAGGAGGCGTGCGTATGGCGCAGCAAGGGATTAGGCTGGTTGAACCAGCACATACTGTTGGGGTTGAGCCTTGGAGGTGGACGGTTGGCTCACCGTCGAGACCGAACTGCCTGAACAACCGCCTGGTGTTGTGGTCTCCTGTGCTTTCTATAACGTTTCCCAGGCCTGTTCTGGGAACCGCTAGACTCAGGGTCTTCCGCTTAAAGGCGGAGATACCCCACGGGAGCGCAGGCTCTGGTTAGCCCTGGTTGCTTCACCCAGGACACTGGAGACTTCATCTTCTGGGAAAAGATTGTCTCCCCCCAGAAAGAACTCTTCATGAGTCTGTTAGGCTCATGACGAATGGTGGCATCAGCGAAGATGAACTTCCGGCAGTTCATCTTTGCCACCATGAAGTCGTACAGGTCCGACTGGAACCCTGCTAACAGGGATTTAGTCAGAACCTGAAACAATGGCTCCTCTGCAAAGGAGACGGCGGTCGCTTCTGACAGGCACAGCGAGTTCAAAGACCGGCTCACCCGACACCGTGCCTCGAACTCAGCCTTCAGGAGAGCTTTCGGAAACTTAGGAAGCTGCTTGCTGAACTGGTTTGACCGCGCAATCTATGTCAATTTACCGACAGTAAATGTGGACGGGCGTCTTTCAGAACTCGTCACCCCTGGGAAGATCAGAGGCGTGGGATCTGATTCCCGAAGCTGAGGCAAGGGTTTGTCACCCAAGCAAGCCTGAGCGGTTGCGATAGCAACCTTGTTCAGGCAGGGAGTGGGCAGCTTATCCCGAGAGAAAACATAGTGAAGTTGCCCTTGAAGGGGTCAACCGTGTTCTCCGCCTGCCACTCGGAAAAGGTGCGCAAGAGAGCAGATTGCGTCTGATCCCTAGGGAAGATCACCGTATCCTTAGGGACCTTGTCTGAGCGTACCCAGGCTTCCTCCGTCAGCCTAACGAAGCCTGGGTAGGGGGGCAAGAGATCAGCCGGGAAGAACTCCAGTTCCTCTAGACGCCTGGTACCTAGACCTTCAATGGTCAAGGTGTCTTCATGCCGGATAGCACGAAGAGCAAAACGCCATGGGTTCCCTACATCAAAAGGAGGGAGGGTAGCAGTGTCAGGGATCTGATATTGTGGTCCGGCCCCACCAGAGCGTGCCATATCAGCAAGAAGAGTCTCCTGACTCTGAAGCCTCTCCACCAACTTAGAAAGTTTGGCATCAGCCTCCGTAGAGAACCTCTCTAACAACATCCCAGCAAACACCTCAGGGTCAAAGGCAGGCTGGTGAGGAGGGCTGGGCCTGGTCACCCTCTTACTCGCTGCTTTGCCCGAGGTACCTGGTTTGCTCCCGGAGGCCACAGGTTCAGCAACCTTTGGCCTTCGACGGGGAAAGGGGATGCCTTCGGAAGACGAGGACTTGAAGCCCTTCGCCTTCCACGACTTCAACTTGGGGACAGTAGACTGAGCGCTGTCCCTCAAGATAGAAGATTTAGCGAAGCCCTGAAAAGAGGATACAGAGGATGAAGGGGAATCAAAAAGGGCGCCCGCCCCCACTGCCTCACTTACCTCTCTACCTACCTCTTGGTCCTGCTCGGTATTCATAGGCTCCAGGTCCAAATCCAGAGCGGCGATGTCCTCCGAAACCTCCGCGTAAAGGGGATCCTCTTGTAGTGGCTGGGTCACGACCCGGATCTGCTTGATGATGGGTGCGGCCACATCAGCTGGTACGGCCGCAGCGATCCGGGCGCCGGGGTAGAGCAAGTCCCTCAGCTTCCCGTCGAGGACGTAGGGCTTCCCGACGGAACGTTCCTCCTGAACCCAACCACCCAGGCGCGGAGAGACTCTAGGGCCTCCTCCTTGGAGGACTCGTCGGCCTGAAAGGGAGCAGGGAATCAAGGAAGGGCTAATATACTGTAAAATATATAAGCGCTAGAACACAAGATATGACAACATAGCAAACTGTAACTAACGTGAAGAACGAAAGTAAGCAGCTTACCGACTCGTCCTGGATGCATCCACAGAGCGCGAAGCAAACCTCACAGCCTTCCGGATGCCAGACGATCAGGTCATCAAGCCGGACCGCACAGCCAGCGTGGGTCCGACACACCACATGCCCGTAGGGTTGGTGGAGGGTGGCGGTACATCCGGGCTCCTCACAACGAACAGTCTGTAAGTGTGAACAGTATATGAACCTACCACTCTAAGAAACTTAAACTAAGCAGGCACAGGTATTTTCAAACTGTACTACCGGAGCACTCCGGCGGAATGAAAAACCCCGTCAGAGAGACGGGCCTACCAGAAAAAGTAACTTAAATTTAAGGTAAAGCAAGAAGCCCCTCGACTGCCGGAATACTCCGGTGGAACGAGAGAGCCGAGTCAACAGGACCCTTACCACAAGGGATGCCGGGAATAAAACGGTGGAACCCAAGGGTAGGATCACCGGACTCTGATAACAATAACAAGAAAACAAATATATATCTGATGGCGGGATGAGCCGCCAAAACAAAATAAATGCATATATATACAGAGGATGGTAACATAATCGGTTAACAATGACATAAAAATCAGCATTCCCGGAGTCCGGCACCACCCCTCCGGGGATCCCAAGCCTCTACTGCTGAGAACAATAGAAGGGTGAGGCTACAAACACCACAGATCCACAAGGGCAGGTGTAAGCGCCAGTCAACCCAACTAGAGCATCCCGAGCGCCGGAGCGAACGCGGGACAAGGCTGAGAAAAAGTAACCCTGAGAATGTTGAAAACCTGCTCGATCCTGGAGAGCGGGTTAACGAGACACTGAGCCAAGAAAAATGCCATCTGGGACCAGCCCTGGGAGGGAGCGAATCCCTCCACCAGGAAGATCCAACAACTTCGGGGTGGTCGTCGGACACCGACATCACCAGCACCGCGAAGATGACAAAGAGCTGGACCCAGGGTAGACCAGGGTAGGAAGGGGGGGGGGCTGGGTTGGTGGAGTAAGGAAGGGAGTAGGCCAGAGCAGAGGAAAACAGGAGACTGGGGAAGATGCCTTCACCTGCTCAACTGTAAACACAACCACGCTAGGTAAATAATACCAGCTTGAAGAGATCATGGCCTGCCCGAAGGAAAGGGAAAGGAATAGCGACCTAAGGCCTCCATACTCTCACCCCACACATAGACGTAGCCTATGAAATAAAAGGGAGAAGGAAAGGGAGGATGAGGAAACAACGGAGAGAAATTCCCGTGCGAAGACCAACCAGAGCCGAAAGAAAGGGAATGCTATAAAAGCATGGAGGAGACACACCCACAGAAAAAACCTCTACCCCTCCGTAAAGAAGGGGGAGGACAATGGGGTCTCACTCCACAACCCAAACAACGGTTTGTGGAAGGAACAACAATAGAAACTCCCTCTGCCTGCTGATCCCTCCGCGCTCCCTAACCTAACCCAGGGTGAAAGGGGAGAGCAGGAGGCCAAAACACAAAATAAAAAGCCTAACATACACTAGGCAGGATATAGGAAACCCCACACAAGGGAAGTTAACCAGAATAATAATAAATCACCATCATATATACATTAAACAATAAAATAATCTTGTGCTTGTGCTAGGCGCGTAGCCCTAACCGAGAAGCGACAGGAAGTAAACAGTAAAACTGTACCTGGCCTTTACGGTAACAATTAATAATTCTAAGCAGTTGAAAACATGACGTCAAGCACAAGCAAAATAATAATTATAATAATTATAAAGCTATAACTGTCAAGGGGAAACATCCTGGGGAGTTACTTAAGCGGGAAGATGACAGGAACCCAAATGTAGGAACCCCAATGATGCGGTTCAACAAAATTATCGTTAGAGAAACACTGAAAAACCCAGCCTAGGAAACGCCACCAGGATGAATCCTAGGGGAAATAACGATAAGCAATGTAATCGACAAGAGAAGCTCAAACAGAACAAGCTGGACGGGCGTACCTCGCGGTCGACATGGCTGACTAGGGGACGCCGTAGTGTCATAACAGAACCACGTATAATTAATAAATACGGGCTGAAACAGCCAAACTTATCATAAAACCCCACAATAAGATGGTACTTAACTTGGATACAGTAAAGCTGCTCGACGACATGCTGGGAAAGGCGAAAAATAGCCCAAGAAGCACAAGAACTAAAAAATTTTTGCAACCACGATCACGTGCTAGAAATGGAATGAGTTCAGATGGCGCTGGGGTCGCGGCCGCTGGCGGCGGTGAGTGTGGGGGCTGGTGCGGCTCTCCGCTCTTCCGAGGGTTTTGCCATTGGGATGTCTTTCGAGTGTGGTTCTGTGGTTGTGATTTCTTCACCACCCTTATCCATACCGACGCCTTCTTGGTATAAGAAGAGCGCTCGATCTGGGGGTAGTAACCCCAGCATTCCTGATAGCTTTTTTCTCTGGTATATTTAGCAATATTTATACCTAGAAATTCGTGCAAGAAAGGAATTTCACTGGGTGACACAGGACCGAACTCAGAAAACTTTACTTGATGGTAAAAATGTCATATTTTTTATTTATTAATTTGTATTTTTCATAGCTAACAAACCTACGGTCTTAACTTATATTTCCCACCTGTTGCCACCCCTTAAATTGATTCCCCGGGCTGGAAGAAACTGGATGCATCACGGCGCTCTCGGGTTAAGGGAGGTTGGCTGATGCCTCCTCTCTCATCCAATTGGCTGAACCCTGTTGCCACCAATACCTTGTTTTACAATTTTGTGTTTTATACCGGTTTCCATCTGGAACTAGAAGATTTTTCTGTACGTTAAGACCGTAGGTTTGTTAGATATGAAAAATACACATTAAAAATTTGTCATTTTTTCTTCTATTGAGTTGTACTCATACATAAAAGGCTCTGGTTTGAACACCTTTGAATAATACTAATGTAAACATTTATTTCTTTAGTACCAAATTCACCAATGAGCTTTTTCATTAACAAAGAATCTTTGGAAGAAATGGCCAGCTGTATTTCTGGTGTAAGTTAGAATACTGGGTACAGTTAAGAATTAATTTTTTATTCATTTGTATTTTAATTTTGCTTTATTGTGGATCTTGTGATGTAGATTTTACTGTTTTTTTTTATTTCCTCAGGTACAGTGTGTTGGATTTTCGCAATGCTGCATTGCCTCTCATGGAAAGACTTTTATCCCAAGGAATAATCCCAGTAATTGTTGGTGGTACTAATTACTACATTGAATCCTTATTGTGGAATGTCCTTGTTGATAGCGCCCCTGAGGAAGAGGTCACAGAAGATAAGTTAGTTTATGAAAGAGACAAGGAATATTATGAAAGGCCTGTTGTTAAAGGTGAAAGTGGCCAGAAGAGAAATAAAAATGTTGGTGCTAATTGTGATGAAAATGTGCCCAAAAAAAGTAAAAATGATAGTGGAAATCCTAAGAACAATAATGCTTTAGCATTTCATGGTGAGATTGAGGACGATAATGCTGAACAGGGAAAGGAAAGTGAAGTGAAGGAGAATGTTGAGAAACTTAAGGATGAAAGTGGATGCATTGCATGGCAGGATTGCGATGTACCTACTGAGGATTTATACCAGCGATTACTGGAAGTAGATCCCACAAGTGCTATGGAATATCATCCAAATAATAGGCGAAAGATTATCAGGTAAGTCATCTTCGTCACCACCTGCAGTGCTGTGAGATACAAAGGATATCTGTTAAATTCCACTACTCATGTCTCTCCTCTACTTTCATATCCAAATATCTCCATTTATCTCCAGCCTTCTGTCTCAATTCTCATCCAAGTAGGTCTGGATTTTCCAGCTCTTCAGGTGCCAACAGGATCCCAGCTGACCTTATCCCATGCTGTTATCTGTGAGTATGTGTGAAGAACATGTCCAAGTCATCTCTGTCTTCCCTCTATATTTCTCTTTCTACATGGTCTGCTTGACTCCTAATATCCTTCTGAAAGCTATTTTTTAAAATCGATAAAATCTTTTTATGTATTGCATATATTATACCATGATTTATATCCTATAGCCCTGTAGTTTGTACTTTACCAATATAAAATTTGTTCCGACATAAATACAAACCTACGCTTTCATATATGGAGTACTCAAGCTTAATGCACTTTGGCTGCACTGAATCATCTCAGAAAACAAAACATTAAGTTAGGTCGATGGTCTCACATGGCAACTTACTGTAGGTTGGACCTGACCCTTCCATTGTGTTGGCAGCCATGTCCATCTTCGCATGTTTGCTGAATGTCTCCAGTTTCTGCTGTGTTTGTGTCTCTTGGGTGTGCATGTACTTCACACATTTAGCATAAGGTCATGGCTCAGAAGTGTTTTTCCCTTCAACATTAGCATAGTGTGCAGCTTTTTTTATGTCACTTTTGTCCTCCCTTTTTTCTTGGGAAAAAGGTAGCTCGTTCCAGTGCTGAGGAGTGCAAGTCACTTGCCATCATCCTTTGTGTGTATTGAGTGATAGTATGACATTCATGTGTATCAGTGTTAATTATACTTTGCTTTTGTGTGTGAGCTACTGTGTCTGCCCTAAGGATTAAGTGCTTTACCGCTCCTTCAGTGCCCTCCTAGTGATTTTTGCTTTGAGAATCATGTCAAGCACCCCTTTGTTCTATCCCAAGGTACCGGCACTTGGTACCAACGTGTCTTTTTCACCCCCCCTCTCCCTTTCTAGTGCGTGTTTGGTGGCAGTGAAAAAGAACCTTAAACCTGATTTGTTCCTACACAGATACAAACCCTTGTTCTTTACATAGGTATTGATTTAGCTTGCGAACAACAAGCTGGAACAGCCGTTTAACTTTCAGGCAGGGTCATCAAGTACTGACGGTAGGCAGGAAGCCGCGCCCACTTGTCAGGCTGCACGCCACTTTGCTTTCAGCTGCCATAGTGTGAAGACGTCTCTGCACGTCTTTTCTTGACTGCCTGTTTGCTTTCTGTTTTATGTTTTTTTTGCATGAAATCTTTTTGTGTGATTGTTGTTTCTTTTTTATACTGTATATACAAACCCTCAATCACTTAAGCTTTTTTTTTTGGAGAGGAACTGCAGGGTTTAGATGCTGTTCAGGGAAGGGCAGCTGTCTTATCGGTTTCGCTCCTCTATTGAGGCTGACCCTCATTCATTATGTGTGTCATGCCTTAAACAAGAATGTAACCAAAGCAACTGGTGTTGTGGAGGCCAAGGGGGATCCGAGTGTCTCTGAAGTTATTGATCACTCTTAGGCTATGAGAAGGAGAAGACTTCCAGTATCTCCTTCAACTGTGACCATGACAACTTTACCAGTCACGGCAGCTGCCAACTGTAGGACTGCTACTACTTTCTTAGTAACCCTTCATGCATCATCAGTGATGTGTCCCCAGGTGCTGCCATATGCATCATCTTTGGGTGATGGCCCCCCTCCATGTGCGCTCGTCAAGAAGAAGCAACAGGTCCAAAGATAGGAGGAGGAAGTCATCATAATCATCTTCATCTTCATCGTCGATTACTGTCGCCTCCTCCCCTTCTTCTTCTAAAGCTAGCAAGTGCAGGAAGAAGATTGCTTCACTCTCCCATGAGAGGTCTCATAGAGCTTCCAGTAGCTAGCCCGTTTCTCCAGAGAGGGCTGACGGGTTTCTCTCTAGCGTGAGTACCTGCTCCCATTGCCTACCTCACAGGTGCAACTGCTACCTGGCCCCCTCGACTTGAGACCACCTTGACATGGTGAGGGTGCTCTTGAACCCCAGGAATTTGTTCCCCGGGTTTGAGTCCAAGAGTCCCATATATCTTCATATATTTCTTTTGATTAATTTTGTGGAATTTTCCACTTTTGCTAAAATTTATTGGACCTGATAAATAGTAAAAGATATCATAGCTGGGAATGGGTGTATATCTGAAGCTAAATAGTGGTTACTATGGTAGGACCATCAACTGCCCGATAATGTTCGGACCTTAGAGATATCAGATTGATAGCTCAAAGGAGGAACTGTTGTGCAGGGCTGGAGGGCTGGACCATGGATTCCAGGGTGGTCTGGTCCTTGGGGTAGGACTCTGCATTTTGTCTGTCTTGTCCATAATATGATTAGGGTGGGGATGATTGCATTCTCGTAATACTGTCAGTCCTAGCAAGAGGGTTTAACTTACACTTGGGCCACTCTAATCATGTTGTGCCATCCCCCTTGGGGTAGGGTAGGGTAGGGACGCGGACATTTGGGAGGCGGTTCTCACTTGTGCCATTGGTGGAAGAATAAACTCCATGAAAGGCTGATGGTATCTTTTTAAGGTTTTCAGGTTATTTTTTTTTCCTCCCTCTCAAATCTTTATGACAATGGAGGTTTGTCAAGGTTTCTAACCATGGAAACAGTACAACAAATTCAAGCCTTAAAGTTGGAAAACTACTTATTAAAAAGACATCCAACAACAGAAATGTCACTCAGACAAATAAAAGAAAGGAACGTGGCTTATAGAAGCCACAACAAAAAACCACTCCGAAGACTATTTGTCCATAAAAACTATTGATGATGTAAATGTAATTATGAAATGAACATGACACTTTGAACAGCATTCAGGGCACTACAGTATTGTACTTTCTGAAAATAATGATGAACTGGTTGAGAAGAATGTACTGTTGGACTCTCTTAAAATGAGATTTCCCAAAGTCCAAGATTGTTAGCTATATATAATACCAAGTAAACAGAACAATAAAATATTAAGAATTGCAAAAATAAAATTTGAAGGTCAAGACCTACCTCAAAAAATACAAATTTTGGGTCAAAATAGAGAACTGAGACCTTACGTTCCCAAACCACTGTCAAAATTGTAGTAAATATGGGCACATGAGGAAAAACTGTCAAAATGAACCTATATGTGCGAATTGTGGCCACACAATGGAAGTGTAGTAGGCCAAAGTGTGTAAACTGTGGGCAAGATCATCACTCAAGGTCCAAAGAATGCATGTTTGTTCCGACACAATATACAAACCCTCGGTCCTTTACATTAGGAGATACTTTCAGGCGTAGGCTGGAAACGGCCGTTAAACTCTTGAACAAGGTGGTTAGGCAGTAACTACCTCCAGGTAGGCGGGGATACCCGCCTGCCCAGATGTAAACATTCCAGTTTGCTTTCGGCCGTCAGCTGTTGCTGACGTATTTTTCGTTCTCTCTGCTGATTGTCGTTAAGCTCTTACAGTGGGATCTTTCTGTATTTTTTTTTATATATTGCGTGTTTGATATTTGGTAATACAAACCCACGATTTGTGATAACCTTGTGTAAGCCGTCGTTCCCTGCCTGTTTCTTGGGTTTGACGGCCAAGGGGCATAGCTGGAGTAAGCGTAACCAAGTGGTAATGCTTCTCTCCAGCGGCCCTTTACGTAATACTGGGCGCCCCTGTACTTTCGGGATTAGTTTGGGACGCTTTTTCTTCACTTCCCCTACATCCATCGGGACGTAAGATTAGTCCCTTCTTGGGCTTTCGCCTCCGTGTGTAAGGGACATCACTAATTTCTTCCTTCTTATGCTGAGTGTTTCTCGCCGCCTGCGCTTAGAGATTTGCGGGCTGAGTGGGAGGTTACGGGCGTCGTCGATAAGTTCCTTCCACGGCGCCCTTGGTGGCGTCCCCTCTGTCCTTTTTCTCTTCCGTAGGTTCTTCCTTCTCTCTCCTTCGCCCTCTTCGCTCGCTCGTCGGGTGAAGACACGAGGGGAGGGGGAGGAGCGAGCAACCTCGTCTAGAGTACCTCCTAACGCTGCGTGGGGCTGTTCCCCTTGTAGCGGGAGGAGCCTCCCTCTACTAATCATATTTGTTTTTCTTTCAGGTTGACAGTGAGCATTGCAGAGACAGCAGTAGTTGGCTGGATATCATATATCAAGAATATCTTGCATGAAGCAGTCCCGACTTTCATTCAGTGTTGCTTGGGATCGACCACAATACCTGATTAGATGACATATTACCACGTCGGGATCGCTCTGACTCTGTTCCCGCCGATGTAGTTCGATCGCTGTCATTGCTGGTTTTCATGTATGCTGTTGCAATGCTTCCTGCGTATCTGTGGTCTATCTGCTCCTGCTGTTCCCTGTGTTTTGCTCGTGTCAACTCTCGACAGTCTCGGGCTGCTCTCCTGGTCTCCTGCCGCAGCCTCCTGATCGCTCCTGTCGATGCTGGTGACTTTCAATGACCCACTGTCTGTTGCATTAGCTCCTGCCTTCCGAACAGCTAACGTAGCTCCTGCATCGAATGTCCTGATCGTGCCGCTTCTTCTCCTAGTGGTCGTGCCGGGCCACTTCCGTTGTGTTCCTGCCTGCTGCCATCCTGTAGAAGGCGTGGGCGTGAAGGAAAGGAAGTCGCCTTGTGGAAGTGGCGTTCCTGGCGTTGCATAGCTCCTGCTCTCGAACCTTTGCCGTAGCTCCTGCATCGGCTGTCCTGATCATTCCTGCTGCTTCTGGCGGTCGTGCGGGTCCGCTGCGTTTCCTGCCAGCTGCCCCAGAGGTTCGATGTCCGCCATCCTGTAGAAGATGTCGGCGTGAAGATTTAGGAAGTGGTCCTGTTGAGGCAATGTTCCTGGCCGTTGCAGTAGCTCCTGCCCTCCGAACTGCTGCCGTAGCTCCTGCATCGGCTGTCCTGATCATGCTTCTCCTGGTGGTGGTGTCCTGGCTGCGTCCGTTGTGTTCCTGCCGGACTACCCTGGAGGTTACGATGTTTCATGTCGACCATCCTGTAGAAGATGTGGGAGTGGAGATGAGGAAGCTGTCCTGTGGAAGTAGCCGCCGTCTTCCTCATCTTATCTTCGATTTCGTCTTCTGCTGCGTCTTCCCTTCCTCTCCCGAGGTCCTGGAGGTCCCGAGGTGGACAGACCTCCATCGGCCGAAGGAAGGATGCTGCTTCTTCCCTTGATGCCCTTGGACATCTAGGGACTGCCTCCTTCCGAGGAGGCAGTGGGTCTCTCGTTGGCTCTTCCCGACCTTCGGGTTAGGGAACCGATTACGCATAGCCCTGGGTTTTGTGTTTGGAAGCGGCGGGCACGCAGACCTCAGTTTGCGTTCCGTTCCCGAGTCTTAGAGTTCCGCCTCTAAGATGGGGGCTGCCGGTGCTCGTTCACGAGCCGCTTCAGTGCTCGAGATTCTGTGGAATATCAGTATCCCGATCTGGTCTGGAGAGATTTTCCTGGGCCCAGTTCGGGAGCAATGCGAAGAAAGGGCCGAGGCACCCAGATGTCTCGGTTCCTCTTCCTGCCAGCACCGCATAGCGCTCCCGAGTGTTTGTCAGTGCTCGGTCGGGTTCCCAGCCTGGTGTCTCGATCCTCTCGGTTCGAACACCAGAAGAAGCAAGGAAGAGATTCACTTTGGGAGTCCTGCGGGACTTCTAAGGGACTGACTCTCTTCCAGAAGACAAGTTGGCCGATTCGCATTTTCCTGTGGGATCTTGCGTTTCTGGGGCCAGCGACAACACGGCCTCTCAAGGCCATTCCCTCGTTGCCAGTCTTGGAAGTCTGCATCTAAGACTGGTTCTGTGCTTGCTCTTTTAATCTATTAGGTAACAAAGCAGCCGCTCCGATTTTCGGAAGTCTCGTGGGTAGCTCGAATTCTATGAATCACGAGCGCTCTCCTTACGAGAGGCATAGGGCGAGAGAAAGTGCCGAGACACCCAGGTGTCTGGTTGCTGAGACACCCAGGTGTCTGGTTGCCGAGACACCCAGGTGTCTGGTTGCCGGGGCCTTGGTAGACACCCAGGTGTCTGGTTGCGAGACACCCAGATGTCTGGTTGCCGGGAGGCCCAGGTAGACACCCAGGTGTCTGGTTGCCGGGACGCCCATGTGTCTGGTTGCCGGGACACCCAGGTGTCTGGTTGTCGAGACACCCAGGTGTCTGGTCGCCGGGACACCCAGGTGTCGGTGTACCGCGACGCCAGGTGTCTCGATTCTGCCCGCCAGCTGCTTCGGTTGCTCGGGCGGGCTTCGTTCTTGTGTCTCGAACTTTAGGGTTCGAGCATGCAAGATAGCAGACACAGATTTCCCCTATGAACCTTCTTCTCGAGGGGCCTCGGCCTCGGCCTTGAAGGAGTTTAGAGTTCAGGAAACTAGCAGTTGTTCACAGCAGACGAGTCTGGCCTGCCCAGTTATGAGTCTGGCTCTGGCTTGCCAGACTGGCTCGGCTCGGCTCGACTCGACTCGGCTTGCCAGACTGGCTCGGCTCGACTTGACTCGGCTTGCCAGACTGGCTTGGCTTGTTTGGCTCGCCCGTCTCGCCTGCCTCCCAGTCTGCGCATACTGACCAGCTGGATCGCATTCGTGATCGGCTCGGCTCGGCTCGGCCCTATTCGGTTTTTTCCGATTCGGGTTCGTCTATGCTTGAGTGAACTTTTGCTCTTCCCAGGAAAGCACTTTGCCACGGCATAGGTGCTCTTCTTTCCCGTGTGGCAGTAATCTCCTTTTGTTGATTATTGCTCACGGTCCGCCTCTCCTGCTTATCATTCTGGCAGGACAGGTAGGGCTACTCTTTTCTCCTCACCTGTTCTCTTCTCCTTTCGGTTGTTCCGAGAGAGCGAGGCGGACAGAGAGAGCTCCGGCGAAATTTTCTTTGGAGTTCGGCTGCCTGGCGTGCTTTGGGTATCGGTCCCCGATTCTCTCGTATTATAACCAGGTAGCTGAGAAGGGTTTCATGGGATCTGTCAAGGTCTCCCTCCAAGGGAGAAGTACAGGGGTTTCACGCGCCGGAACAGCGAGGTCTTCCTCTTCAAAATCACGATCGCCCCGTGTTCTCGGGGAACTTCGCTGATTCGTCGGCGCGAGGATCCCCGGGACAGGACCGCTGCTCCCCAATGAATAACCTTCATCACTTGCAACCCTTGCAGTTTCCGAGGGCCGAGAATGTCAGGGACCGCCGCGGTCCTGTCTTCCGAGAAGCGTTCTCGACCTGATGGATTCTTTTCTTGATGGAGTTAATTCAGGTGAAACACCAAACTTCCACCCCTGCCTCGGCAGAATATGAATTCTTCTTGCCTCGGAGGGTCTTGCTGACCACAGTTTTTGGGCAATTCTGGTGCTAAGAAGAAGGACTTTGTCCCAATTCGGATCTCCAGTTTTGTAAGTCCCGAGTTGGCTCGACCCTTGGGAACGAACCTTTCCTTGGTTCTGCCTTTCTCTTTCAGAGATTTGCCAGATACCCCGGTAATCAAGGTTCCCACCAGGGCACTGCCTTGTCCTTTGGGCAATGGCCAAGAATTTTGGGTCTTAGTCATTTCAACTCGACCTTGGGTTTAAGCCAGCCCACCTCAACTCCTTAGCTAAGAAGTCCTAGGCTTCAGAAGAAGATTGCAACTGCTGATGCCTGGACAAAATGATGCTTATCGAGTCTCTGGAGCTGGCAGCAACATTGCCGAGACCTGGGAATGGGTTCCTTCAGGAGAAGTATCTATTTCCCTTAGGTCTCGGCATATTTTCCATCGATCTCTCATCCCACCACCTCTCCCGTGCTCCCGATTCGGGAAATGCCAGCCGGCTAGAGCTAATTGTCTCGGTTCCCTGTCATCTTGCAGAAGCTTCCCCATGGTGGAAAATGGAAGTCTGCTTCCTTTTCCCCGTTCTTTCCTCTTCGAGGTATGAGGAAAGAGTTAGGCTAATGCTTGATTATAGGAACCTTCGAATATGCCTTCATATTTCCCTCAAATCTTGTGTCTACTCACAGATTCACAGGTTGAGGAATAGGCGCACACTGGTAAAGACCTTGTCTTGAATTTGTGCGACCGAGATGATTAGTACCTTCCCGTCACCGTCCTGGGCTCAGGGCAGCCTTTTGGCCGTCCGAGAATCCAGGATGGGTTTTGCGGCACTCACTGGTTTCATTGAACAATAAAACCACAGTAGTGACTTTTGTCGACAAACAGGAGGCAATCGTTTTTTCCCCCTGTTTTATCTCGACATTTGAAGGTACTCGAGTGTTGTTCTATTGCACACTCGACAGCTCAATTAACCAGATGCATCCCTGGTGGGGATGTATTGGTAGGCAAGCCTGGCCTCGGGTTTGAGTGATCGGGACAGAACATGCTGCTCACTCTTTCTTCACGAAGACTCATACAGAGACTGCTGGACTGAGAAATCCCTACCGTCCTTCTGTTGCCTCCCTGCACACAAGTCAGTAGTGTTTTCTTGCTCCCTCATACCAGACCAGGGGCCGCTCTGTTGAGGCATGCTGTCTTTTTGGTGAAAACTCGATATCAATGTTTTTTCCCTCCGTATTTGTCCGTTTCGCTAGGGGTTCACAAACATTGCTCACCCCGAGTTACAGACAAATACTTAAAGACTTCCCCTTCTTCCGACCTGATTGCCGAGGCATCGAGAAGAATTCCGCTTGACCCATCCTCCTGTGCAGCTACACAAGAAGCGGTTCTTGAGGCAGTACATCCCTGTGTGTTCAGGACTGGGAGACTTTCCAGCTTTCCTTGCAAGCACAGGCTTTCTCGCTGAGCGGCAACGGATATAGCTGGATATCCCTTGAAGTCCTCTGCAACACTGTCCCAGGGACTGGATCCGTCTTCGCTGGTGGTGTCGTTGTCGGAACTTCTTCCCGGGTCAGAGTCGCTCGTCAAGTCTGGACTTCCTCGTCTTCTCCGCCGAGGGCTGCTTCTCTCCCTTTCAGTTTTGAAGAATGTAGGCCCTTGCGACCTAGTCTTCTATCTGAAGTAGCCTTCGTCTCCTTAGTCGAGAGTTAGCTACGGACGAGAAGCTTCTTCAGTCATGCTGTCCCAGGAATGTTTCCTGGGTGGCATGCGGCTCGTTAGGGTTCCTGTCCGTGCTCTGCACTCGCCCTACGAGTCGTCGGATAGAGATATGCCCTCTTAGGTCCATCTCTCATCTTACCCTGGCCTTGGCGTAGAAGATGGAAGAACAGGGTGGGGATCATCCTTCTCGGATGTCGTAGGTGGACTCCAAATCCATTGGCATCGACTGTCGGGTTCGAGTCCTTCTTGTTCCCCCTCCTCCTTGGATTTTGTATCGATGATCCAGATCATTCGTTACTCTGTCCTATTGGGAGCTGTGGTACTTTCGAAAGGTTTGACATTCCTAACCTGGATGTCGTCAACGTTTTCGCCAGTACTGTCTCTCCCAAGGAAGAAGTGTCTAAGGACACATCTTCCTCCTGACTTAAATGAAGCGATCAAGGAGGTACTTGGCAGCTGATGACGACGATACTGGTACCTTTCACCCGAGCTCACAAAGTCGATGGCTTGGTCCATCCCTCGCATTCGGAAGAATATGTCGGTACCTTAGGAGCTGAAGGCGGGTGTGTGGTCCCAACAGACTACCTTCACCTCCTTCTACCTCCGGGATGTTGCACACAAGTCCTTGGACACTTTTTCCTTGGGTCCTGTGGTGGCTGCTCAACAAGTTGTGTAGCTTATCCAGCTCCCCTAACGGGACAGGATTGCATCTCGCCTATGTTGTGCGGCTGTGATGGGGAGAATGGAGGTTGAGTGACTGGCCTCTCTTCTTTCTCCTCATCCTGGCTCTCTTCCCACGGGCAGGGAGCGGACATGCCGTTACAAGCTGGACCGGGCGATCGAGGCAGATAAGCACATAACAGGAGCTCCGTTCTATTCCGTTCAGGTTAATAGAAGCAACCCCACTCCTTCCTCTTGCAAGGGGAGGAAGGAGACCATGACTATGAGACAACCCAATGCTTGTATTTGCCTTGTTGTCATCCGGCGTCAAATTCTTCCCAGCCTACTTTGCCTGAACTGACGTTTCCTCTTTCATGCAAAGGGACCCAGAGGTCTGACAACTGATCCTGCGTTTCTTACAACCCGATCTTTTGTCAGAGGCAGTTTTCCCTTCCTCGCTCTCACGACCAGGAAGGGAAGACAAGGTGGTGAACTCCAGTCAGTTCAGAGAGACTTTCTCAGATTCCTCCCTCCAATCAGTGAGTCTCCTAATGTAAAGGACCGAGGGTTTGTATATTGTGTCGGAACAAACAACAGTTTTCAAAAGTAAATTGTATTTTTCCTAACTATACAAACCCGAGGTCCTTTAAATTATGCCCACCTCATGCCACCCCTCAATCTGTACCTGGGCCGAAAGGCAAACTGGAATGTTTACATCCGGGCAGGCGGGTATCCCCGCCTACCTGGAGGTAGTTACTGCCTAACCACCTTGTTCAAGAGTTTAACAGCCGTTTCCAGCCTACGCCTGAAAGTATCTCCTAATGTAAAGGACCTCGGGTTTGTATAGTTAGGAAAAATACAATTTACTTTTAAAAATTGTTATATATATAATACAGAATTGAAAATCTCACAAGAAGCTAAATTGGAACTGAAAGTGAGAGGAATTCAAGATCCGTTTAAGAAACATATATTCTTCAGTAACAAGAACCACTAATGAAATGGAAATGCTTACAGATAGAAATAACGGAGCACAGAAAAAATGCCTTGCAAACAAAAACTAAATTGGTAAAGAATAAAGAAACAGGTACAAATGATATGGATAATATTTTATCAAATTCGTTTGAAGTATTAATGCAAATAGCACGAGATGGTGCTACTTGACAGGTAGCAGAGGAAAATTGTGATGGACCAGAAATGAAAGATAAAAAGAGACCTTTAGAGAGAACACCACCCAAAACGAAGAAACCAGCTATTATTAGAGAAAAATCGGTTAAACCAAAGACAAAGGAAATGAAGAAAGAACAAAAACAAAAACAAGTTAAGAATATAGCCTTATCTCTTAAAATAATAGTAAAACTTATTATACAGGATAACATGTGGATGTGATGATTGTTTCATTGAATTATACAGGCGGTCCCCGGTTTACGACAGGGTTCGTTCTTAACGCCTTGTCGTAACCAAAATCGTTGTAAACCGGAAAATCGTCGAAAATCGTCAAAAATCATAAGAAAACCTTACTTTTAATGCTCTGGGTGCATTGAAAACGACGTAAACTGCATTATTATTGAGTTTTACATAAAAACCTTCAAATTATGATTATTCTGCCATTTTGGGGCCAAATTTCTTCTGTCGGATCGTGTACGACGAGCGTCGTCATTCCTCTGAACATGCGTCGTAAGCGGAAATAATTTCTGATGAATATATTTGAAAAGCGTCGTAACCTCGGAACGTCGTAAGCCGGAACCGTCGTAAACCGGGGACTGCCTGTACAATACTGTAATAACAAAAACATAACAAAGATGGCTGGACAAACATTTTAAGAAATTTTGTGAAATATATAGAAAAAAAGAAACAACTGATTTGACCACCCATGAAAAAGGTTGCATGTGCATTGAGCACCTAATATATTATAAAGAAAAACAAATGAATATCATGAGCATATTATTGGAAAAAATCCAGGTTGGTAATACAAAAATAAGAAAGCAAAACTTGGCGGCTGTAACATAATATTTTCAATAGCTATATTATGCAGTGGAACGTAAATGGTCTAGAGACCTGATTACACCTAGGAGAAATACAAATTACCAAAAGAATATGAACCAATGACATTATGTTTACAACAAGTTAACAAAACAATATCAACAATAGGTAAATATACCTTAGCATCAACATCACGAGAGGAAGAAGGAAATTTAGCACAGCCATAGCCACTTTGTTATGTACACTCGGCAAGAAAAGTGAAGATACAGTTTTCTTTAGATTTCGTTCATCGAATTTTTATTTTTTTCTTACAGAAAACACATAATCTCAGTAAATTTACTCTAGAATATGAAAATACAATGCAAATTATGTCATATATGTTAAATCTGCAAAACAAAAACGTCCAGATACTTAAAAACACCAAGCATGTCCGAAGTAATCAGAATTTCTCAGATGACTTCGTTCATAGAGATCTAAAAGATAGTGTGTGAATATCTCGGTGTAGTACTCTTTATCAGAACGGCAATATTTACTCGTTTTCCGTTATGGACAGGCTTATTATTGCATCATCATACGAGGCAGTGATAATTTCATTAATTTTCACACATTCATATTTGTATTTCACGGTGTTAAAAGTCAGCTGGAATTAATGGCAGTAAATGTTGCGACAGCTACGGTAAGTTGACCAAATCTATTTAAATCTGCAAGAGCGTTCTCTATGATGTGTGGAGCACTTCAGCGGGAAAACACAAGTAACTGGATGTTTCTTGACGTTGCCCGTTCTCTCTGCGTTGCCATAGTTTCTCTCTCTCTCTCTCTCTCTCTCTCTCTCTCTCTCTCTCTCTCTCTCTCTCTCTCTCTCTCTCTCTCCATCGCTAAAACATACTATACAAATATAGTATCGCTCAATCTCTAAAAAAAAAAAAAATAATGAAATGAGTAGCTCTACATATAGGCCTAGGCTTACACAACAACAGCTCTCTCTCTCTCTCTCTCTCTCTCTCTCTCTCTCTCTCTCTCTCTCTCTCTCTCTCTCTCTCTCTCTCTCTCTCTCTCTCCATCGCTAAAACATACTATACAAATATAGTATCGCTCAATCTCTAAAAAAAAAAATAATGAAATGAGTAGCTCTACATATAGGCCTAGGCTTACACAACAGCAACTCTCTCTCTCTCTCTCTCTCTCTCTCTCTCTCTCTCTCTCTCTCTCTCTCTCTCTCTCTCTCTCTCTCTCTCTCTCATCGTAACATTGCATTCGTTCCTTTATTGTTCCCCACGTTGCTCAAATTTAACTCTTGATTTCACTATGGAAGATCGCGTTTCCGATTATGCAAGCATTCCGTTCATTGTGGTGTCATAAATTCATTTGTATAAGGTTAATTGGTAGGTTACGTCGAAAAATGTTTATTTTGCTCAGAACTGTCGCTGCAAATTACAACTTGAACGAATACTGTAAAGCTTACTACTGCATTTAAGTATCAATGATGTCAGAATCGTAGAATATGATTGAAAGTTATAGGAGGTCAAGCAAAAAACCAACACACTAGGTCAGAAGCTCCTCCCCTTTCTAAAGTTGCCAGATGTCGCATTATTGAGCAATATACTGTATGTCCGAAGATTTAAAAAAACTGTATCTTCACTTTCCTTGCCGAGTGTACATAACAAAGTGGCTTATGACAAAGTACCTGTAAACATTGCTGACTTGCAGATATCAGGTATAAATCCAAATAAAAAAACAATAATTATGTAATTTATAATTTATACAATCAACCTAATAAAAATTATGACATTGACAAACTTAAAGATTTAACAATGCCAAGGAACCTACATTAATATAGGTGATTTTAATGCTCACAACTCAGTACAGGTATGGGACTATAATTGTTCAAACTCAAATAGAGCAGGAAGTAAAGTAGAAGAATTTATGGATTCAAATGACATGTTCTGTATAAATGATCATGAAGTCAGCACATATTAAAAAACGTGGAATGTTTTCCTCAGTAGACTTAAATCTGTGTACCTCAAGTAAGGTAGACAGATAAGATTGGAATACAGTTGATGACTTTCACACCAGTGATCATTTCCCAATACTGATTTCCTTATTACAAAATGACCCTGCAAAACATGTCCCTCACTATAACATTTATAAAGCAGATTGGTACCGATATGAAATGCACACAAAGAATATCCCAACATTTGAATATTTAAATGATCATAGTGAAACTAATAAATTTCTTGTTGATTTCATTAAAAATGGTGCTGATAAAGCAATAACAAAATCAAAACCTCATCCAACAAAACTCAAAGTTCATGGTGGTCTGATAAACTAACAGAATTAATAAAAATAAAACACTCAATAGGGAGATGAATAGATAATTTAAATAAAAAAAGTTCAACAAAATGAATAAAACATTACCGATATTAGAAGGAAGTTTACAAAAAGTTACTGTTTTTATTAGAAATTGGTACATTAAAACCCGTCTAAAACAAAATATCTGCAAAATTAAAAAAAAATAATTCAAGGAAGAATTATTTCATGGAGGAAATATGTATCAGATCTCTCTAATAATACTCCCACAAAAAAAATTTGGGAAAAATTCAGGAAAATAAATGGTACCCATGTTAAACCACCTAGACATGCCATACTAAAAGAAGGGAAAAGAGTACTTGATCCAAAAGAAAAAGTAATGTAATAGGAGAAAACTTAGCAGAAGTACAGGCAGTCCCCGGTCAACAGCAGGGTTCCGTCCCCGCTGAGCGCCGCTAACCGAAAGTCAGCGTTAGTAGTGCCAAAATCCCCACTTAACGCTCCATTAACCGGATGGCGCTGTTAACCGGAGATCGGCGCCAAAATCTCCATTTGAAGGTGCTGTTAACCAGAGATCTGCGCCGAAATCCCCACTTAACAGCGCCATTAACTGGAGATCAGCTCTGAAAATCCTGTTAACAACGTCACTAGCCAAGCGCTGTAACACCGAAACGTCGTTAGCCAATGCAGCTGCTAAGCGGGAACTGCCTGTAGGGATAAAAATTTAGATGAACACTTCCACACAAAGAAAAATAGTATAGAATTAATAACAATAAATTTTGAAATAATATAAGATATATGTTATAACAGAAAATTTAATATGGAAGAGTTGGAATTTGTTCTCTTGAACAGCAATAAATCTGCCCCTGGAGGTGACAATACAGTATTTGTTTTGAAATGATCTGTCACTTAGTACCTTGGGCAAAGTCATACTTATTACAGTGGCTTCAAAATTTATTTCCTGATGATTGGCATAAAGTTATAATTATTCCTATCCCCAAACCTGGAAAGGATCCCAGTAATGTAAACAATTACAGACCAATTTCTTTCAACAAGTTGCTTATGCAGGTTACTAGAGAAAATGGTAAATGTTTGACTAACATGGCACATTCGGGAAAGTAAAATTTTGCTCCCACTCAGTTCAGGTCACAATGTAGCAGATCTACATTGGATTCTCTGTCTAACTTGGAAGACCACATATGAAGAGGATTTGAATGAAAACAAATTACTATAGCCGTCTTTTTTGACACTGAAAAGGCTTGTGATACACATGGAGACATACAATATTAAAAACGTTGCATAAAAATAGCATCCGTGGACATTTACCCAGGTTTATCCAAAATTTTTTTACAAATCGCACTTTTCAAGTGAGAATTGATGATGTATTATCATGATGTATTTTCTACTTGAAGGTGGTGTTCCACAAAGAAGCGCCCTTAGTGGCACACTGTTTACTTTAGCAATAAATGATATCAGTAATAATCTACCTATCGGAATTAGAAGTAACTTGTATATGGGTGGTTTTGCCATATATTATTCAGCATATCGCATAAAACATGCAGAGTGAATCATTAACCCTTTAACGCCGACTGGACGTATTTTACATCGACAAAAGTTGTCTGACGGGTGCCAAGTGGATGTAAAATACGTCGACTACGAAAAGTTTTTTAAATATTCGCGGAAAAATACTTATAGGCCTCGTTTGCGAAAAATTTTAAATCGCGCCTTGAGGGATGCTGGGAGTTCATGGATCATGCTGTTGTTTTGTTTACAAGCGTGACCCAGCTGCGCATGCGCGAATTTCTTTCTTATCCCAAAAGAAAGCATAACCTAACTCTGCTGAAAATCTCAGAAATTCTTTAGTCACTTTGTCATAATTTTTGCACAATTTTCTATTAGCCTTTACATAAAGTTTTATATATGAAAATGTGTGCAATTTCATGTAGAATACAACAAAAAATAACTCATGGTTGTAGCTTTTATCAGTTTTGACATATTTTCATATAAATCACGATGTGCCAAAATTTCAACCTTCGGTCAACTTTGACTCGACCGAAATGGTAAAAAAATGCAATTGTATGCTAAAACTCTTACATTCTAGTAATATTCAATCATTTACCTTCATTTTGCAACAAACGAGAAGTCTCTAGCACAATATTTCGATTTATGGTGAATTTAAAAAAAAAAAATTTTTCCTTATGTCCGCGCTAACTCTGATGAAATCTTGTAAGAGCCTGACTCTGTCTCTTCCAAACACGTGTGTGTGCGTGTGTTCGTGTGTTCGTCGTCCATCGGAGTGGACAAGACAACAAGAGCATCTCGTTTTCTTTCTCTAAAGGAACACGATTTCAACCATACAATATTTCCGTGTGTTTCTCCCTAACCATTGTTGTCGTGATGTACTGCATGTACAATCACCACTACTTGAATTGCCATGCAAGCATTCTAATCATGTATTCATAATGTTCCAACGAATCATCTGTACCAAACTGTGTGTATGTTTCTGTTTGTGAAGATGCCAAACGCCTCGCCACTCCGATGGACGACGAACACACGAACACACAGTGTTTGGAAGAGACGGCGTCAGGCTCTTACAATCTCAGAAATTCTTTAGTCACTTTGTCGTAATTTTTGCACAGTTTTATATTAGCCATTACATAAAGTTTTATATATGAAAATGTGTGCAATTTCATGTAGAATACTATAAAAAATAACTCATGGTTGTAGCTTTTATCAATTTTGACATATTTTCATATAGATCACGGTAAGTGCCAAAATTTCAACCTTCAGTCAACTTTGACTCGACCGAAATGGTCGAAAAATGCAGTTGTAAGCTAAAACTCTTACATTCTAGTAATATTCAATCATTTACCTTCATTTTGCAACAAACGAGAAGTCTCTAGCACAACATTTCGATTTATGGTGAATTTTTGAAAAACCTTTTCCTTATGTCCGCACTAACTCTGCTGAAAATCTTGTAACAGCCTGACGCCGTCTCTTCCAAACACTTGTGTTCGTCGTCCATCGGAGTGGACAAGACAACAAGAGCATCTCGTTTTCTTTCTCTAAAGGAACGCGATTTCAATCATACAATATTTCCGTCTGTTTCTCCCTAACCATTGTTGTCTTGATGTATGTACAATCACCACTACTTGCATTGCCATGCAAGCATTCTAATCATGTATTCATAATGTTCCAACGAATCATCTGTATCAATCTGTGTGTATGTTTCTGTTTGTGAAGACGTCAAACGTCTCGCCACTCTGATGGATGACGAACACACAAACGCACACGTGTTTGGAAGAGACGGCGTCAGGCTCTTACAATCTCAGAAATTCTTTAGTCACTTTGTCGTAATTTTTGCACAGTTTTATATTAGCCATTACATAAAGTTTTATATATGAAAATGTGCACAATTTCATGTAAAATACAACAAAAAATAACTCATGGTTGTAACTTTTATCAATTTTGACATATTTTCATATAATTCACAGTAAGTGCCAAAATTTCAACCTTTGGTCAACTTTGACTCGACCGAAATGGTTCGAAAAATGCAATTGTAAGCTAAAACTCTTACATTCTAGTAATATTCAATCATTTACCTTCATTTTGCAACAAACGAGAAGTCTCTAGCACAATATTTCGATTTATGGTGAATTTTTTAAAAAACTTTTTCCTTTCCTCCGTGCGCGCTCTGCTGAAAATATCAGAATTTCTTTAGTCACTTTGTCATAATTTTTACACTGTTTTCTATTAGGCATTACATAAAGTGTTATATATGAAAATGTGCACAATTTCATGTAGAATACAACAAAAAATAACTCGTGGTTTTAGCTTTTATCAGTTTTGAAATATTTTCATATAAATCACGATAAGTGCCGAAATTTCAATCTTCGGTCAACTTTGACTAGACCGAAATGGTCGAAAAATGCAATTGTAAGCTAAAACTCTTACATTCTAGTAATATTCAATCACTGAACTTCATGATGCCTAGTGGGTGAGCGGGGAGGCAATCCTTAGTACGGCACACCCAAATTTGGGACTTTGAGAATAGAGAGGTCTATTGGACGAAGACCTGTGATAGTGGAGTCCACTCACCCCTAGTGCATACCGACACCGTTATGGTGATCGATCCGGGGGTAGTAACCCCGGCATTTTCTCTGGTATATTTAGCAATAGTTATACCTAGAAATGAGTGCTATTGGAACCATTTCACTGGGTGACACAGGTCTTCCCCAGAAATAGATTTTTCCTTTGTCAAAATCCCTTTTTACATCCGCTCGTTACGAATTCATGCATCATTTTGTGATAATATTTTCTCTGTGTTGCTTTGATTGTTTTACAATTTGTTATATACCAAAATCATCGCAATTTAGTGTACAACACAACAAAAAAAAAAAATACCTCATTAGCTTGAACCGTTTTGCTCACAGCACGATTCGTATACAATTATATATGAAATTTTTTTCGCGCTGTCATATATTCCAATATTTATATATGATGATGATATTTTTTTTCATTTCTGATGGTTGCATACTAAACTTCAGGCAATGAGAAAAAAAGGAGCCAAAAATGAACTCTTAATCTTAAAAACTAAGCATGCTGTGATTTTAAAAAAAAACTTTCTTACCACTTCGGCGCTAACTCCCAAACCCGCCGGCATACGGCAGACACTTTTGTAAATAGAGGCTCGGCATTTAAGGGTTAATAAACTATAATAAAAATAGCTGAATACTCCTCATTTGTAGTCTTCAATGTTCTACAAAAATAAAAAGTGGGAAAAAGGTGAAGAAATAGATTTAAAAATCATAAATCAATCCATACCAATTGGCCAGATTGCAAAATTTTTAGGATTAGTATTTGATACTCACTTGAATAGGAAAGCCCACTTAACATATGGGAAATCTAAATGTAAAAGAGCATTAATCTAATTAAAAAACTATCAACACTACTTGGGGAGCTGATAGACATACCCTTACTATACTGTATAAAGCAACAGTGCCATCTATCACTGATAATGGAAGCGAAGTATATGGCTCCGCATCATCAGACACAATGTTGAAAATGTTGGATCCAATTCACAAGGAAACCTTAGAATATGTTCAGGAGCCTTTAGATCATCACCAATATCATCTTTTCAAGTCGAATGTGGTGAACTACCACTGTCTCTCCATAGAGAGTTTGTAACAATGATGAGTGCCATGAGAATTCAGACAAGTGATTCTCCTACAAAAAAAATTTTATGAATTAAGAGATATATTTATAAACAATCACTCACTACCTTTCCCTGTTAGACTAGAAGGCTGGTTGAGTCGTTGATTATACTGTAAATATGCAATTACCTTCAATAGTAAAATTACGTTCTCCTTGGACTATGAATAACATAAGAATTTGCACACACTTATAATATTTATTAAAAAGCTTTTCATATACCCCATGATATCATAGACAACGTACAATAGAGCATATTAGCTGAAATGGTCCACATTACGCAATCGGTACGGAGTGTGATATGCTGCAGTATCCCAAGACAAAATGTATCAGTTCTCTCTACCTGTTAATGCCTTGGTATTTACAGCTGAGTTATGTGCAATAGCATCAACCATAAAAATAATTAAAGAAACCTCATGTAATACTTTTGTGATTATTAGCGACTCTAGAAGCATCATCGAAGCCATTCAGAGTTACAAATCAAAAAATAAGATTGTACAACAAATAAAGATATTACTCCATAAGTTATATAATAATGGGAAAAATATAGAAATATGTTGGATCCCGGCCCATGTAGGGATTAAGGGAAATGAAGAGGCTGATAAAGCAGCTAAAGAAGCAGCCTGTATGACAAGATCAAATGTAAATGTCCTTGTTAACAATTGTATAACACATAAAAGTAGGCAATATCAACAAATGGTACAGTAAATGGAATGAACCTGAAAATAATAAGTTGAAGAAAATAAAACCTGGAGTTAAAAAATGGAGTTCATCATACCAAAGAGAGAGGCATTCGCATGTAATTCTAACACGTCCCCGAATAGGCCATGCTCATCTGACACATGGGCACTTAATGAGCAGCCCACATGAACCAGCTCCCAAATGCTCAGAATACAAAGTGATAATAACAGTTAAACATGTTATGCAAATGTCCAAAATCTAACCAACATCGGTTATCAACTTTGGAAATGGGTTGATTGATGAAGTTTTATCAGTCTGCAGCATTTTCAATTGACCCAGTTTTAATATTCTTGAGGAAATGTAAATTGACTGATAAAGTATAAAAATTTATTTATGAAAATACAAAAGCCCACGGGGCAACTAATAAAAAATCTGAATGTTAAAAATCTTAAGTTATTCTGATTTTTATCATTAGTTTTATTTTTTTTATTGTGCAGATGGAAACTTGAGAAAATGTTTTTAATGTGAGTGTGTGTTCAAGTGTGGAAGCTTATACCCTTTTTGTCTATGGCTTAGACCTGGTACTCCATTTCTTTTTAATCCTTTGGGCCAGCCCTATAAGAGCTGTTAATCAGCTCAGTGGTCTGGTTAAACTATTTTGATAATAATAATAACAATTACCCGGGGTTCTCCTGACCCCTGTTGTACCAGCACCGGCCCCAGTAACCTGTCTACCCTGGGCACTGGTACCGGCCCTGGTAGCCCATCTACCCAGGCCACCAGTACCGGCCCTGGTAGCCTACCTACGTGGGCTACTGATACCATCCCTTGTAGCCCACCTATCAGGGCTACCAGGAGAAGGATTTCTCTCTAGTGCAAGTACCGTTGCTCCTGTTACAGAGCTTATGGGTGCAACTGCTACCCATGGTTCTCCAGATCCTTGTTGTACTGGTACCAACCCCACACCAATACTGGCCCCAATAGCCCACCCACCAGGGATGACAAGGGTCCCTGGTCTGCAAACCTTGGCCCAGATGCCAGCACGGCCCAGCGAGAGATGGTGAGCAGAGAGCGTGCAGGTGCTCCCCCACCCCCTTCCCGCTCTTCAAAGAGAGCAGCTCAGGGGCCCTGGGATAGTGGCCTGGCCCGATCAGCTGGCCACCCAGGCCAGGCAAGAGGAGGTCCCTCGCTCAGTCTTCCCCATTAGTAGTAGCTCTGGCTCCTGAGAAGACTGGAGCATACTCATGGGACAGCCTCCATCCACGTTCACGTAAGTGGAATACTCTCCCCAATCTGTGCGGTCACTGTTACCACGGGGTGATGACCGCCCACGGCCTTGCTATCCTGTCAAGGCTTCTGTTGTTGACAGGCCGGGCAGGGGTGTTTGTTATCCCTCATCTGTCCCCTCTGCCTCCTAGGAGTTTTTTCCGGGAGCTGGGCAAATCCATTGCTCAGGACTGACCAGGGCCTTTCTGGCTCCCATCCCAGCCCATACATGGAGGCCTATGTTACTGGTTCAGTCCTCGGACCAGACAGGTTGTACAGCACAGTCATTTCTTGTGTATTGCAGGGGTTAGGTTCTAGAAACCCTCCCCCCCATAGGCAAAAATCCATGAAGTAGCAACCTTATATTTACTGTATTTTATTACTTTATACTGTACATGTATATTTTAAGAGTTTATAAACCTTCCCCACACTCTTATAAACACTTCCTATGCATTTAAACACTTTCTATACTCTTAACCCTACATATTAGTTCACAGAACAGAGCATCAGCAGTGATAAAAATTCTCTTGTGTATGTACATGTTACAATGATTTACTAATTTTTAAATATTAGTATTAATGTAAACACATTAATGTTATTTCCTTTACAAAATCCATTTAGTATACTGTATTATTATTTTGATCTGTTATCATCGTAATATGTTTAAAAAAAACGATCGTCCCAGAGAGAGAGAGAGAGAGAGAGAGAGAGAGAGAGAGAGAGAGAGAGAGAGAGAGAGAGAGAGAGAGAGAGAGAACTGGTGTTTACTATGTATAAATGAAGTCTCAGCACAGTAGCTTGGGATGAGACTTAGCCTTCACTTGACTAGCTGGGGATGAGAGTGTATATAGTAACCTTATGTTGCTTACATTTGAAATTCTCTGTGTTTACTTGATAATCATAGAGTTAGCTACTAAACTTGTAATGAAGCACGGTTCAGTAAATCAGAGAAAAAAAAAAATATGGCAACAGATACCTACAGTAGAAACAGTTGCAGATGTTGGGACATGGTTTTTTTTATACATAAATTATGAAAATAATATATCAGTATTATAGTTTATTCTGTAAGTGAAATAAAGTTTTATTGAAATTTTGCTGTTTTTTCATTAAAAGATTGTATACTGAGAGAGATTCTCTGAGAGAGAGAGAGAGTTGAACTGGGGTGTTTATGTACATTGGTAAGCTGTTTTGTGATTTCGTGGGATTTTGATTTAGCATTTTATATTTTTTTGCTGTTTACATTATTAATATTAATATTTGAAAAAAAGTGAATCAGTTATAAAAAATGTATTTAGTCATGAAAATAAAAATTTTAGGGGAGTCTCCCTCTTGTAGGTGGAGGCAGCGGCACTGGAATCATCTGCCATGTCAGCATTCCAATCGGTCTTGTAGATGGATCGTAGGCCAAGATCACTTCTTATTTGGGCACCTGTACATCCAAGGAGGATACAGCCTTCGAGAGACTTACTGTTTGGTGGCAGGGCTATTACCTACCTCCTCCACCAGTCAGCAAACTTGTGAGCTAACCTAGTGCTGAAGAGGTGAGAAGCTTTGTTGTCTCAAACCTGTAGGTTTGTTTGTCCCTAGTCAGCTTTGGGGGGATTCTCCTCCCTCTTTGCTAGAGGTGAGGTGGAGGTCATGGTGGACAGGCTTCAAAACGAAAAACTTGTTTACCAGGCACTGACTAAGACTTCCAGGTCTTTGCGTGGCACTGCTGCTTAACCCTTAGGTCAGGTTGGCCCTTTCTCTTTGGGTCTGGCTTCCTTGGCCCCGTGTAGAGGTACCCAGGCTTCATCTACCCCCGTAGTGAAAGGCTTTCAGCCATGCCCCTTTCAGCCCTCCTCCTGTTCCAGAAGGGTGGAGGATGCCAGAGGTCAGCATGCCTCCCCACTTGCTGCCAATGGTGGGTGGGTGTCTGTCGAGCTATTGGGTAACTGGGCATCGACTTGGAGCAGAGATCTGGGTAGTGGATGCCCACCAGGTAGGGTATCTCTGACCCTTCGAGTTTTAATAGGTGAATGTGATACAGTAAACCCCAGTATTCGCGGTATGCACCCCCCCCCGCAAATTGCTAAAATCTGTAAATACTTAAAACCCCTTCCAAAAACACTTAGAACGGCCTATTTTGATAGTTTAAACACAGAGAAGCCCCCTCTAAAAATGCTTATACCCGAGTATTTTAATAGTTTTATCACAAAAAGTGCACTTAGTCATGAAAATTATATGAAAATACAGTAATTAGTGAATATTTCTCAGTGAAAAATGCTGCAAATGGGTGAATTTTCTGCGAATAATGGGTAGATATGTTCGACAGAGAAATCCGCGAATACGGGGGGTTTTACTGTGCTCTAGAAAGGCACTGTGGAAGATGTGAGAGACTGGCCTTCAGGGTTGTTACAGCCACCTTTCCTTGGTGGAATAGGCAACAGGCAGCTAGAGGCCAGTCATCAACCTCTCTCCCCACTGAACCAGTTCGTTCGCCAGACCCGGTTTAGGTGGAAATGATATGTTTGGTTCTCGATTATATCAGAGGGGGCAGGGCAACTTCATGCTTTTGGTGGCTTTGAGGGATGTCTATTTTCAGTACTTTCCGTCGTTCCTTCCGCAAGAACTTCTGCTTTACCCTCGGTGGGGACAGTGTTCCAGATCAGGGCATGTTGTTTTGGACTCTCAGCTGCCCCCAAGTGTTCTCTTGGGTGTCTGCTTGTTGACCTTGTTGCTTCAGGACAGAGATCAGCTCTTCGAGTTTTTGTCACAACCTGGATGTAGTGATCAACTTCTAGAAGTTAGATCTCACACCCAAGTAGAGGGTTAAGTATCTGGGTATGCTGATAGTTATGGCAGCAGCGAGGGTCTTCCCTTCAGATTCTCATACATTCAGGTTCAAAGAGGCAGTACAAAAGTTCCTGTCTCAACAGGAACAACCTGCTCGTCAGTGGCATGTCCTTCTGGGTTATTTGTCATCATTGGAGAAGCTGGTGCCTCATGGGTGGCTTCACCTCCTCTCCCTTTAGTGGAGGATGAAGGACTACAGTCAACCCCCGGTATTCACGGGGGTTAGGGACCGCAACCACCCACAATAAGTTGAAATCCGCGATAAGCTGGAACCCCCTTCTAAAAATGCTTAAAACTGCCTTTTTGTTAGTTCAAACTCCGAATATACCTTAAATCATCCTAAAATGCTTAAATGTCATTTCAGAGTCATCTTACAATATTACTGTACCCTTAAAAATATATGGCTTACAGCTACGCGTGAACACTCCAGCAACTGTTTCTGTACTCCAAAGCAAAAACTAATCAAGTTATCCTTATATGTATTCAGGCACTAACATTTTTTTTCATACAGTATTCAAACTTTACTGTTTTCTTTTAATGTAGATAGGGGTGACCGTGGTACATTAAGTACTGCACCTAAATACAGTATTTAAATATGCATTGAAAAAAATATATGAGGTAATGAGAAGTTTAAGATTACGCAAATCATACAGGCACTCACCAGTGATGAATGTAGACTGAAGATGATGATGAATTAGCTGTGCAGTGTGGTGAATGATGAAGATATGACTGTACAGCAAAGCAGAGGATTTGCAGCTCCTCTGGGGGTGCCTCTTCCGCTTCTTCAGGTGTTAAGAAACATGGTGATAGGCAGCTACTGTTGCTGCTTCTTCATGCTGATAAGGGCGTTATTATAGGGCGCCATTGCCGCATCAAGGGCATTTGTGAACTCTATGGAGCGTTCCATAAAAGGATCCCATGCCGAAGCTGACTCCTGCGCCTCCTTGATCATCCTCTTAAGTCGGGACAGACGTTCCAAAGAGAGGCCCTTATCCTCCTGCTCGTCCCCTGAACCTGGTCTGTCTTCTTCCTCGCTGGCAGACTTCGTCAGCTCTTCCAGATCCTTGTCCGTCAGAGGGTCAGAATGGTCATCAATGAGGGTGCCAACTTCATCCTCAGTGATGTCATCGAATTCTTCTCCACCAAACATCCTTGTCAATTGGACTGCCTTATCAGTGGCCAAATGTTGAATTTCTTCAGGAGAGAAGCTCTTATAATTGTGAACACACTCAGGCCACAATTTCTTCCAGCACACATTAAGGGTCTCCTTTTTCATGTCTTCAACGATCAGTTGGTGATGGTCAGAAGTGGTAATAGTGAATTTACGCTAATACTTCTTCAGTCTAAATTCACTATTAGTGTTCATTTCATTTACAAGGTGCTCGAGGGAATTCCAGGCATAGAGTTCCTGGAAGGCACAGATCACGCCCTAGTCCATAGGGTGGAGGAGAGAGGTGATGTGGCAGGTAGGAACTCAAGCTGGACTCCCTTGTGATAAAGATCCAGGGGGTGTCCACCAGCATTATCCATAATCAACAACACTTTGAACTCCATGTGCAAGTCATTGAGGTAATCGTTAGCTTGAGGTACTCTGAATAAACCAGTAGGACTTAAGGACTTTGGTGATCCAGGCCTCAGGGGTTGTGCATCCAAAACACTGGCAGCAAGTGCTTGTTCTTATTCTTGAGGGCCCTGGAGTTAGCAGCCTTGTAAGTGAGGCTTGGTTTCAGCATGAAGCCAGCAGCATTGCTACATATGATGAGGGTAACCCTATCCTTCTGGGCCTTGAATCCAGGGGCTTTGGCTTCGTCCTTCATGAGGTATGTCTGTTAAGGCATCTTCCAGAACAAGCCGGTCTCATCCATATTGAACACCTGTTCTGGATGGTAACCCATGTCCCTGATGATTTTCTTGAAGATCTCAGGATATTTCGCGCCTGCTTCTGTGTCTGCCGATGCTGCTTCCCCATGCAGGGAAACACTCTTTAGTTGGAACCACCTCTGAAAACAGTGGAACCACCCCTTGCTAGCCCAAAAACCTTGAGGAGCTGACAAAGGTCCTGCTTCTTCCTCTTCCTCTTCTTCTTTGGTGGGTTCGTCGAAGCCTATGAAGTCTGCTTTCTTTACATTGCTGTCTTCCGTAACAGTTGAAAACTGCTGGCAGAGTTGTCGTGCCTTCTTGCAAGTGATGTAGGTGTTAAGGGGATGTTCTTCTTAGGGCAGTCCATGATCCAGAACGCCAAGGCTGACTCCATCCTCACGATGCTCTTATCACACGCTGTGGAAACCATGGCACTACAGTAGAAGCTAACATTCACGGCCTTCCTTATCTCAGCCTTTCTTTTTGATGTACCACTTGGTACTCTCATTCACACCATATTGCTGGGTTACTGTGGCATAACTTTTACCTTCTTTTCCTTCAACATATCTAGAAGTTCTACCTTCTCCTGGAGTGTCCTGACCTTCCTCTGGCGCTTAGGCTCTTTGCCAGAAGCCTTAGAAGGAGCAGGGCATTTAGGAGGCATCTTAGGGCACGATTACAGATTAACACTGCGAACAAAGATGTGGAAAGCACGCACATACACAAGCGAAACACTCGAACAGTGGAAGGATACGCTTTGAAGTGGCAGAGATGGGGCTCGGCAGTATGTGCATACACCTCCACAAGAGAAAGTCTTGGGGTACGCAGCCAATCAGTGCCAAGGAAAATGAATGGTGCCTCTGGATTTGGTGCTTTTAAACACTAGCCAATAGTGCCTAGGTATTTCAGCCTCCCAATATGTGTTTTCCTTTCGTGAGCTTTGCGTTTGGAATTTCCGGAGGTGGTTTTGGGATGAACATTTTTTTAAGAAAAAATACATTTTACTGATATTTTGCAGTTTCATATTACTGTAATTTTTGAAAATTAGTAAATCATTTATCATAAAAAATGTCTTTATTCACAAAAATACATTAAAGTGAAAATACTGTATAATGATGGGACAGGTTCGGCAGACATAAACAAACCTAACATTTCATTCGGAGGTAGTCCCGTCATTCTACAAATTACCCACGAATTTTAGATATGCTCTACTGTCATCCTAAAACACTTCAATATCACTTCAAAATCATCTTACAACACGGTAAAATATCAATAAAATGTACAGTATGGGCAGTATACGATGTGCAAAATATCAATGTTATGCGTAGTACCTTGTGCATTATACGATGCCCAAATGACCCAGCATCTCTGCCCAGCCTCCCAGTTCACTGCATATGCCTATACTGTTCAAATGTTTTGCTGTTTATATGTGTACTTTTCACATCTTTGTTTACAGTGTTAATCTGTGTAATCATGCCCTAAGATGCCTCATAAATGCCCTGCTCTTTCTAAGGCTTCTGGCAAAGAGCCTAAGTGCCAGAGGAAGGTCATGACACTCCTTGTTGGAGACCCCCTCGACTTGGGGCCACCCTGATGTGGTGAGAGGGCTTTTAAATCCCAGGAATTTGTTCTCAGATTTGAGTCCAAGAGTCCCATGTATCAGTATATATTTCATTGGATTAATTTTGTGGAATTTTCCACTTTTGCTAAAATTTATTGGACCTGATAAATAGGAAAAGATATCATAGCTGGGATTGGGTTTATATCCGAAGCTAAATCGTGGGAACTGTGGTAGGACCATCAACTATCTGATTATGTTTGGACCTGAGAGATATCAAATTGATAGCTCAAGGGCGGAACTATTCTTTAAAGCTGGGCCACGGATTCCAGGGGGTGGGGTCTGGTTCTGGGGATAGGACTCTCGGCATTCTATCTGGTTTGCCCATAATATAATTAGGGTGAGGATGATGGTATTCTTGTAATACCCTCAGCCCTAGCAAGCGGGTTTGGCATACGCTAGGGCCACTTTAATTGTGTTGTGCCATCCCCTATGGGGTAGGGTAGGGGCGGACATTTGGGAGTCAGCTTCCATTTGTGCCCGTGGTGGAAGAATAAACTCCATGAAAGGCTGAATATCTTTTTAAGGCTTTCAGGTTTAATTTTTTCCCCCTCAAATCTTTATGTTTAGTAGCCATAAGGAACTCTGGACCGGTTGTGAATAACTCTTGCAATACTTCCATTGACCAGAAAATTGTAAATAATGTGGATAAGTCTGACAAGCCCACAAATGCAGTGGTACATGCTCCTGATAAGAAAAAGAATCCAGAAAAAGAAGCTTCTAGTTCCACATCATCGTAAAAGGAAAACTTGAAGAAATGAGTCACAACTAACAAATATAATGTTCTTCATCTTACCTCCTTACCATTGGATACTGATTATGAAATCATAACCAGAATTTTTTATAAGTAACTTACCCAGTAATTACTTAGCTAAGAGTTTCTACTTGAACGGCAGCTTGAATTTTGGAATTCTGCAGTAGCGATTGTTTTTTTTGTGTAGGTGACAAGACCCCGCCCACTTTTGGGGTAAGATAGAGGAACAACCTAGCCAATAACTCAGTTTGTTTCTGCCGCTTGTATTGTCCAACACTGTTGACAAAGCAGCTTGGTTTTTGGAATATTGTTTTTTCTTCCCATCCAGTGAAGCACTGTACAGTATTTTGTTTCTTCCCATGTGGTTAAGTATTTTGTTATGGTAGTCTTTCAGTATTGCTGTTTAGAATTAATTCTTGTTTTTCGTGACTATTATGCTGATTTTGACCTGATAGCTAGTTAGGTTTGTCTGACTCTTAGTTCCTCTATTTTCTGGTACTTCAGCAAAGGCTGCAATACCCGATTAACGAAACTAACTTATGACTCTCATACCCTTGGCACAATTGCAGAGGGCAAGTTTGTCCAGTTAATCTTACTTGTGACAAATTCAGGGAATGGAATGACTGAAAGTGGAATACTTTGGCTTCTCATTTAGCTAAATTGGAGAGAGACCGTAAGAGGAAGGCGGCCGCTAAAGCCGGTGAAAAGTTAGTTAGTGATAAGTTTATTCCTGTTGTTTCTTCTCCTATTATTCCTGCATCTCCTGCGTCAGTTCATTCTCCTAGACCACCTACTCCTTCTCCTGGCTCCCTCACCTCTGAACCTGATCGCTTCGCCAGCATAGAAAATAAGTTCGATGAGAGGTTGAACATGTGGTAGGTATAGAAAAGTGAAAATGAAGTGTTATTGGAGGAGGTGGCTGCTCGTCCCTCTGATTTTCCTAGGCAGTGGTCACTGCCATACTCCCCTGAACCAGGGAGGAGGCATACCGGTAGCTCAAGGGAGGTTAGTGGGGTCTGCCCTCAGACCAACCTGTTGCATCCCAGGTTGCGTCAAGAGACAGCCACTGGAAAGGCATCTCAGACATGCATCAGCTTTCGTCTAGTTCAGGAGATTCTTCTCCTAGCAGAAGGCAACAGTGGCGCTTTCCTGACGAGTCGTGCCCACTGAAGAGGTGCTCTTCTTTCAAGGATCAGGCTCCTCTGCTGCCCAACAAAAGGTTGAGGGAGCCTTCCCTCAGCCCTCAATCTTCTTGTAGTAAGTGAGACAGCCCTGAGCGCTTCTCCTCTCCTGGGCACCAGGAATGAGTGTACAGACACTTCTCTTCACATAGGAAGTGTTCTCCTTCAGGCTCGGCTTCGGCCGAGCGCTGAGCACCTTTCTTATGCTGAGCGCCCAGTAGCAGCCAAGCGCCCTGTAGTAGCTGAGCACCTGCCTTCAGTTGAACGGCCTGAAGCACTCGATAGTGCCCAAGCACCCTGAAGCACGTGAGCGCTGCACCCGGACGCAGCCTCTCACTCTAGGGCACCTACACACCAACTTTCATCTATTCCTTCAGCTACTAGTGTTTCAGTGGCACCAGCACATAATTTGATGTCTTCTTCTAAGCTCCAGGCATCAACCTCGTCCAGTTCGGCAACAAACCTTCTGTCTTCCTCGGGTTTGGATCCAGCTTTGGCTCCTCTTCAGCGCAAATTGGATAGCATTCTTCAGCTTCTTCATAAACCATCAATGTCAACAGAACCTTCCTCGGATCCTTCCTTGTCTCCTGTATCTTCGGAGGCCAAAGGTTTTGATCAAGACGCGTACACAGCTCCATATGCATCCCTTCTTAGGTTTTTGCTTCAGAACTTCTCAGACTACTTCTCTCCTGCGGCTCCTGTTTCCCCAGCTTCATCATTCATGATGAGTGGCCAGCCTTCAAACTCCATCGGACTTCCAAAGTTAGTTCTTTCTTCCTTGTCCAAGAAAGCCTTATGTGAAATGGAGAACTGGCTTTCCGAGAAGAGGGAACGGGGGAAGGCCTGCTTCATTGTTCCACCCTCACATCTTTCTCGTTCTCGTTATTTGTCCTATGCCACTGGGGAAGCTGCTTCCCTGGGAGTGGGTGCCTCCTCCCAGGGGGACTTCTCAGGACTTATTGACGCAGGACGAAGATCCGCCCTTTCTTCTGCGAAGGTTTTCTTTTTGGCACAAGAAATAGACCACCTGTTGAAAAGTCTCTTAACCCTTAAACGCCGAGCCTCTATTTACAAAAACGTCTCCTGTATGCCGGCGGCGTTCGGTGAGTTAGCGCCGAAGCGGAAAAAAAGTTTTTTTCAAAAAATCACAGCACGCTTAGTTTTTAAGATTAAGAGTTCATTTTTGGCTCCTTTTTTTTGTCATTGCCTGAAGTTTAGTATGCAACCATCGAAAATGAAAAAAAATATCATTATCATATATAAATATTGGAATATATGACAGCAAAAAAAAAAAACTCATTTAATTGTATACAAATCGCGCTGTAAGCACAACGGTTAAAGCTAATGAGTTAATTTTTTTTAGTTGTATTGTACACTAAATTGCGATGATGTTGGTATATAGCAAATTGTAAAACGATCAAAGCAACACAGAGAAAATATTATCACAAAATGATGCATGAATTAAATAACGCTGGACGTAAAAAATGTTTTTTTCAAAAAATTCACCATAAATCGAAATATTGTGCTAGAGACTTCCAATTGGTTGCAAAATGAAGGTAAATGATTGGATATTACTAGAATGTAAGAGTTTTAGCTTACAATTGCATTTTTTTACCATTTCGGTGGAGTCAAAGTTGACTGAAGGTTGAAATTTTGGCACTTATTGTGATTTATATGAAAATATTTCAAAACTGATGAACGCTACAACCATGAGTTATTTTCTGTTGTATTGTACATGAAATTGCGCACATTTTCATATATAAAACTTTATGTAACGGCTAATATAGAACAGTGCAAAAATTACGACAAAATGACAAAAGAATTTCTGAAATTTTTGGCCGAGTTACAGCGTGGTGTAAGAAAAAGTTTTTTCAAAAATTCACCATAAATCGAAATATTGTGCTAGAGACTTCCAATTTGTTGCAAAATGAAGGTACATGATTGAATATTACTAGAATGTAAGAGTTTTAGCTTACAATTGCGTTTTTACCATTTCGGTCGAGTCAAAGTTGACCGGTTGAAATTTTTTGTAGTCGATTTATGTGTATTTCGTAAAAAGCTACACTTGGCACCCAACAGACAATTTTAGTCGTATAAAAGTTTATGTAACGACTATGATATGTCCAGTAGGCGTTTAAGGGTTAAGACCTTTTGAAGTTTTGAGCTTTATGGATTGGTGTATAGGAGCTCTTGAATATTACTAGAAGAAAGCTCAGGATCCTCTCTTCCGAGTGACTGCAGCACGGAACTGCTTGGCTTTCTCCTGCACTGACAGAGCAGTTAGGGATGATTCACAGGAAATTAGCTTCCCATGTATGCTATGGGCATTCTACAGTAAAGAAAAACGGAACTGCAAGTTTCCTTAAGCGGACTTAAGGGAAGGTGTGACAGCTAGAGACTTCCAATTTGTTGCAAAATGAAGGTACATGATTGAATATTACTAGAATGTAAGAGTTTTAGCTTACAATTGCGTTTTTTCGAAATTTTGGCCAAAACTGATATATGAACGCTACAACCATGAGTTATTTTCTGTTGTATTGTACATGAAATTGCGCATTTTCATATATAAACTCCGAACAGTCAAAATTGACCGAAGGTTGAAATTTTTTTCACCATAAATCGTAGTCGCAAAATGAAGGTACATGATTGAATATTACGAATGTAAGTTTTACGTCCACTTGGCACCCAACAGACAATTTTAGTCGACGTATGATATGTCCAGTAGGCGTTTAAGGGTTAAGACCTTTTGAAGTTTTGAGCTTTATGGATTGGTGTATAGGAGCTCTAGCCAAGAAAGCTCAGGATCCCTCTCTTCCGAGTGACTGCAGCACGGAACTGCTTGGCTTTCTCTCCTGCACTGACAGAGCAGTTAGGGATGATTCACAGGAATTAGCTTCCCTGTATGCTATGGGCATTCTACAGTAAAGAAAAGGGAACTGCAAGTTTCCTTCGCTTCTAAAGGTGTGACAGCTTCACAGAAATTGGCCCTTCTATTTTCTCTGCTGGATAAACATCATTTGTTCCCGCAGACCACTGTTAGTGAGATCACTTCAGCCTACATAAGAAGTCGACTCAGGATCTTTTGACACAGTTGACAAAGCGTCAGAGAGATTGGACCACCTTACCCACCAGGACATCTTCTCTGCAGACAAGGCCCATTCATTGGGGGCAGGCAGAGATCACAGCCCAGGCCTAGGGGTACAGTTATGTTTACACCCCAAATGATCAAGAAGTTTAGTACAAAACCATCCACCTGCAAGTGAGAACCCAGTCCTCTATGCCCCAGTGGGTGCCAGGCTTCTTCTCTTCTGGGAGAGATGGAGCTTGAGAGGGGACAGACCATTAGGTGGTCAAAGTGCTCAAGGAGGCATCTTCTATCCCCTCCAGGGAGAGGCCTCCTTTGACCAACACTCATGTCATATTGACAGCCTACTCTGAAGGATTGAAGTGGTATTCGGCCACCTCAGAGGAGGTTTCCTCTCTCCTCAACAAGGAAGCCATAGAGATAGTCAGGAACGTCGAGTCGAAGGGCTTCTACAACCGGCTCTTTGTAGTGCCCAAGTCTTCAGGAGGATGGAGACCAGTTCTCGATGTGAGTGCATTGATTGCCTTCATAGAGAAGAGAAAATTCAATATGGAGACAACCCAGTCGGTGCTTGCATCCATCTGTCAGGAGACTGGATGATCTCCCTAGACATGCAAGATGCGTACTTTCATATCCCTCATTCACGAAGATTCAAGAAAGTACCTCAGATTTGTCTTCAAGGATCAAGTTTTTCAGTTCAGAGCACTCTTTCGGCCTCTCAACTGCCCCACAGGTTTTTACGTGGAAACTCGCTCCCCTGGTGGGATGGCTTCATCTAGCAGGGGTAAAGATCTCACTCTATTTGGACGACTGCCTCCTTTGCTCTCCCACGAAGGAACGTTGCATGGAGGTCATACAGAAAACAATTCTTATGACTCAAGAACTAGGATTATTGCTGAATCACCAGAAATGGCAACAGACTCTCGCTCAGAGAATTCTCTGTTTGGGGAATCAGATACTCTGGATTTTCAGGCTTTGTCATCCCACAAGAGAGTAGAGGATTTTTAAGGAAAATTCGGCCTGTTCCTCTCCCTTTGCTCTTCCTCAGCCACTCATTGGATGGATCTCCTCGGCACAGTGGCCTCCTTGGAGCGGTTTGTCAGGCTGGGGAGGCTGCATATAAGGCCGCTGCAGTTTTACATGAGAGCCTGTTGGGATTGGAAAGTGCGTCAGGACCTTCACTTCTTTCCAATTGCAGCAGATATAAAGGAGGACCTGTGTTAGTGGAGGTCCAAAGAAAGACTGACAGAAGGGAAATCCCTCCTCCCAGTGAGCCCCAACCTAGACTTCTTTTCTGACACATCAGAGCTGGGTTGGGGAACTCTCCTCGGGAACCAGGAAGTCTCGGGAAGGCAGTCCCCAAAGGAGAAAGGGCTCCACATCAACTTAAGAGTTGAAAGCAGTTTATCTGGGAATAGACACTTAACAGAAATCTGCAACAAGACGAATACGGTACATGCAGACAACACCACAGCCTTGTCCTACATAAAGCATCAAGGGGGAACTCACTCATTCTCTCAGTGTTAGAAAGTGAGAGACCTGTTGTGTTGGGCAGATCAGAACTGGACAATTGGTCACGTGGTTCATTCAAGGCAGATGTAGTGCTCTGGTGGACGAATTGAGCCACCAGAATCAGGTCCTTCCGATGGAATGGACGCTGGACCATCAGGTTTGCTCCAGCCTGTGGAGGCTATGGGGACAACCAACCCTCGACTTGTTTGCTACATCCTGAAATCATCGTTTGCCTCTGTTCTGCTCTCGGTTCCGGACCCTCTCACATGGGCAACGGATGCGATGATCCAAGATTGGTCTGATTTGGACCTTTATGCCTTCCCCTCTGTTCAGGATGATAAGGGAAGTCCTCAAGAAGTTCTGTTCACACAGCAACGTAAGGATGACCCTTGTGGCCCCTTTTTGGCCACGGAATGGTTCCCAGACCTTCTAGATCTCCTCATAGACTTCCCAAGGCTCCTCCCTGCTATTCCAAGTCTTCTCAGACAACCACACTGCAGGAAATTCCATCAAAGCCTATCCACTCTGGCCCTGAGAGGCTTTCCACTGTCAGTAAGCTCATATGAGCAAAAGGATTTTCAAGATCGACGGCGGAGGCCATTGCCAAGTGTAGACATGACTCCTCCAACAGACTCTACCAGGCAAAGTGGAAAGTATTTAGAAGTTGGTGCAGAAGAAACAGTGTTTCATCTTCTCAGACATCTATCCCTCAAATAGCGGACATTCTTCTGTATTTGAGATCTTTGAAAGGACTGTCTTCCTCCACTCTAAAAGGTTATAGAGCGATGCTCAGCTCTGTTTTCCGTCACAGAGGCCTCTACATTTCTTCTAACCAAGATCTTCCAGACCTTATTGAGTCGTTCAGTATCGCCAAATCTGGAAAGGAGAACTTCTGGAATCTAGACGTAGTGCTTAAGTGGTTGCATAGTCGTAGCTTCGAACCCATGCATTCTTCCTCTCTGAGGAACTTGACAAGAAAGACTATTTTCTCTTGGCTCTGGCCACTGCGAAGATGGTAAGTGAGCTTCACGCAGTCGGCAAAAAGATCGGCTTTTCCCAGGGAGATGGAGTTTGTTCCCTCTCTCAGGATTTTTTAGCAAAGAACAAGAATCCTTCACAACCTTGGCCCCGTTCTTTCACCATTAAAAGTTTATTTGACCAAACCAAGAAAATTAGAGGACAATTTTCGAATTTGTGGTGCTTAGTTAAAAACCCCTCTAGATCCTTGTCAAAGAATGTCATTTCCTTCTTCTTGAAGGATCTCATTATGGAATCTTACTCCCAGGTAGAGGAAAATGACTTAAAAGTCATGAAAGTTAAGGCACACGACGTAAGGGCAGTCTTTACATCAGTAGCTTTCAAGCACAATCTTTCCCTCTCTTCCATTCTACAGGCAACGTACTGGAGAAGCAAATCAGTGTTTGTGATGCATTACCTGTGGGACATTGAAACTATATACGAGAACTGCAGTACTTTAGGACCTGTGTCCATAGCTGGCGTAGTGTTGGGTGAGGAAGTCTAGGAAGTATCTCTTCCTATGTTTCTATCTCTTCGCCTTGAATGTGCTGTTGAGTCCTGGGGAATTTGGAGGGAGATACTTCACGTGCCCACCAGTTTTAGTTTTGGATAGTGGCCATGTTTTTTTTAATTTTGTGGTATAGGTAATATTGTTGTTTGGTTTTAATTGTATAATGGTACTGTGCCCTGGGCAGGGACAGATGTCTGAGTTTTGTCGGCCTTTGGTAATGACCTTCACCACAAAGTTCCTTCTGGATACTTTGTCAGCCTTCCGAGTACTCCTTCACTGCAGAGTATCCCACTTCAGTAGAGGCGGTCCTGGTTATACCGCCACTCACTACAGGTTGAGATGAGCGCCAACCAGAGGCAGTAATTACTTGCAGCAGCTCTCTCACCAGGTAAGGAAACAACAAGCATTGTCTCAATGCTAGCCTATATTAGTTCATTAACTTATCATGTGTTGGAGTATTATATTGTTTTCCACGATTCCCCACCGCCTTTCACCATGGAATCAGCTAAGTAATTACTGGGTAAACTACTTACATAAAAATGACATTTTTATGATAAAATAAAGTTTTGCAAATACTTATCCAGATAAAATAAAGTTTTGCATATACTTATCCAGTAATTATGGATGGAGCCCACCCTCCTCCCCGTGCATGACGTTTTAGCATAAACAAATTGAGCTATTGGCTAGGTCGTTCCTTTATCTTACTCCAAAAGTGGGTTGGGTCTTGTCACCTACACAAACAAAAGAATCACTACCACAGAATTCAAAATTCAAGCTGCCATTCGATTAGAAACTCTTAGCTAAGTAATTACTGAGTAAATACATTTAATCATAAAAATGTCATGTTTGAATACCATGGGGCAATTAAGGAAATTAAGATGAATTTTATGGAAGAAAGTGGGGAATGGGAGGCTTGGATCTCTTTCACAAGCATTGAAGAGGCCATCCATGCAAGCTACAACTTGCATAACATGAAGCTAAATAAATCTAACATCAAAGGGCACCCTCTGTAAGATGGCTTCTCAGAAACTAGAATCTTACAGACCCAGTACAGTACTGGTATTCAAAAGATCCTGCAAAATCTGAATCGGAAGGTGTAAAAGAAAAGAAACCAAAACCCCCTACATGGCTTCTGGCAACTGCTAAAGTAGAAAATTATAATTTTATATAATATTGTACAGTATCACTAAGTCCATATCGGAAGGTAAGTGAAAACCGGGACTTTGAACGAGTACTTTCATAGTTTATTCTACATTTTCAGGTTCACACTGTACAGTCTATGTAACCAAGTCATTTCATTACATTGCTTACAGTTTCACTCGCCAGCAGCTTAAAAATTTTGAAATTCACGGTAGCGCTAGTGTTGGTGTGGGTGACAACTCACCCACTTTCAGGGTAAGAGAGGAACAACTTAAATTGTTTTCTGCTGGCTCTTGACTGTAGTTCAGTTGCAAGCGGTCAGCTTAGATTTTGATTTTCTGCATTTGTCCGTTGGAGATTCTTCCCTTTGGTGAAGTATTGGTACCCTGTCACTTTGTGTTTATGATAGGTTTTCTTAGCGAGACTATTTATCATGGTTTAGGACCTCTCCTTAAATTTGACACTTACAAAGACTTGTGTTTTGTTGACTTTTTAGATTTATTATGTCTGACTCAAGTGCAACTAGTTTGTGCTGTTGCACAAAGGCTGCAATACGAAACTCATGACAGCGAAGTATGACTCTCACACTCTGTGCATGGAATGTAGGGGACAAGAGTGTTCAGTTGGTTTACTTGACTAATGTTCGGAGTGGGACGCTAAAAAATGGGAGATTTTGGTGTCTCATTTAGCAAAACTGGATAGGGACAGGAAGTGTAAGGCTGCTGTTAGAGCCGCGAGTAAGACAGTAGATAGCAAGACTGTAGATAGCTCTGCAAAGTCTTCTGATGATAATATTCTTGCTTTATCTAGGCCATGCCTGCTCCCACTGTGTCCCCTGTTCCCAGTCATTCAACTATTCCCCTGTTCCTTTACCTAGCTCCCTTGCTTCCAAGCCTGACCCCTTTGCCAGCCTCGAGCCGAAGATTGTGCATAATTTTGATCAAAAGATGGGGTTGATAGTGGATATAGTGACCCAGTTGGGGGCATCAGTGCGAGTCCTAATGGACAGATTGGATGGTAAAAGTGTTAGTGAAGTGTCGGTGGAGGAGGCGGCTGCTCGTCCTGCCGACGCTCCTAGGCAAAGGTCACTGGTGTTCTCCCCTACACATGGGAGCAGTCATACTGGAGGCCCAAGGGAGGTTGGTGGGGTCTGCCCAGGGGGAGTCGCCCCCTGGACGGACCTATTGCAACGTCCCAGGCCACGACAATGGATGGCCATTGGAAAGGCATCCAGACGGAAGTGAGAAGGCTGTCTTTGAGTTCCGAGGCTTCCAGCCCTGAGAAGAGATGCCAGTGGCACTTCCGTGATGATTCACAGTCACTGAAAAGGCCTGCGACGGATTCGGTCCGCCACCCTCCAGTGCCTTACAAGAGATTCAGAGAACCCCCACAGCAACCTTTGTGGAGTTTCTGGAATTACCCAGGCGTTCTTCCTCGCTAAGATTTTCTTTGTCTGCCAAGCATTCTACTTCCTCTTGCGAGCGCCCAAGCGCTCAAGAGCAGCCGAGCTTCCAGCAGCGCCCGAGTGCCCAGTAGCGCCTGAGCCTCCAGTGACGCACGAGTGCCCATTAATGCACAAGTGCCCTTCAGTACCCAAGCACCCTACAGGGCCCAAGAATTCAGTACACAGACATACTTTGCCTTCCATGGAATGCTTGCTATGTTCTCCAATGTGTCTAGTGCCAGATGCCAAATGCTTGGTGACAACTTGCTCTTCATTTCCCGCTGCTGATGACAAGGATCCGTCACTAGCACCTATTCAGCAAAGGTTGGCTGACATTTTAAGTTGTCTTAAGAGAGAACCTTCATCTGCTTAGGCCCCTAAGGAGTTGCACCTATCCCTTGTTTCGTCGGAGAAAGAAGGTGAAGAAGGTGAAGCGGATCAGGGCTCCCCTCTGTTGGCTTATGCAGCCTTATTGAAGTACTTGCTGCAAAACTTCCTGGGATTTTTCTCGCCAGCGGCCCCTGCCTCCCCAGCTTCGACTTTCTTCTTGAGTGACAAGCCTGTTAACTACTCCAGGCTGCCGATGGTGCTCTTATCTTCTGCTAGGAAGGCTCTCATTGAACTGGATAGTTGGCTCTTGGAGAAGAGTGAGCAGGGGAATCTTCGTTTAGTTACCCTCCTTCTCATCTGCTACGTTGGAGGTATTCGTCTTATGCCACCAGTGAAGCCCCCTCACTGGGGGTGGCTGCCTCCTCCCAGGGGGACTCTCGGCCTTAAGGACTGTCTTGGAGGTCAGCCTCTTCACCGTCACTAAGGTGATGTTCTCCCCTACAGAACTTGACCACCTTCTTAAAAATCTTTTTAAAATATTCGAGGTTATAAGTTTCTTAGACTGGTCAGTGGGTGCAATAGCCTGGAAGATCAAGAACTTCTCTTCATTACCAGAAGATGTCACGGCAGATTGGCTGAATGTCCTGTCTTGCACTGATAAGGGCATTAGGGATGGTGCTCAAGAGTTAGCCTCTCTCTTTACCATGTGAGTACTGACAAAGAGAGAGCTTTGGTGCTCGTTCACCGTGAAGTGCGTCATTGCATCACAGAAGTCTGCCTTGTTATACTCTCCTCTCAATCGCCAGCACCACCTCCCTCAATCCACAGTCAGCAACGTCTCAGAGCTTCAGGAGAAAAGTTTGCAAGCCCTTTTAGCTTGATCATCTAGGTGCCCCAGGGAACTTTCGACTGCAAGCACCAAGACTGTTTCTCCCCTTCAGCCACTGCCCTTTTTTGGTAGCAGAACAAGGGCCCAATCAAAACCCAGAACAAACCGGCGATTCTCGTCTCGACCATTTAAGAAGTCCTCCTCTAAGCCTTCTGCTTGGAATTGAGGACCCTTTCCTCCATGTACCATTAGGAGGCAGGCTTCCTTCATTTCTGGGAGAGATGGAGTACAAGGGGAGTGGAGGGGTGGATTGTGACAGTGCTGAAGGAGGGCTACTCCACCCCATTCAGGGAGAAGCCCCCCTTAGTCAAAACGCCCATCATGTTGACCGCCTACTCAGTAGGCTCAGAGAGGTTTTCGACCCTCTCGAACGAAGTCTCATCCCTCTTCAAGAAGGTAGCGATCGAAGAAGTCAAAGAAGTCAAGTCAGCCGCTTTTTACAACCATCTTTTCTCAGTCCCCAAGGCATCAGGGGAATGGAGGCCGGTACTGGACGTAAGCGCTTTGAATTTCTTTGTCGAAAAGACAAAATTCAAGATGGAAACAAGTCACTCTGTCATGTCATCCATTCATCGGGGCGACTGGATGGCAACCATAAACATGCAGGATGCCTATTGCCCTGCATTACTGTACACCTGGAATCCAGGAAGTACAGTAATACCCCAAACTTGCGTGATTCAAGTTGTGTGAAAAATTTTTCATTGTAACCTAACTAATTGTCATACACAAGTTTTTCACAGACATGCAAACATTTGTGAACACTGAAAAACCCTGCAAAAGTGTTTATTTAATTTTTTATGTAATTTATAAGTTTTCAAGCTTGTATGTGTAAATTAAATAACATTAAATATTAAAAATAATAATTCTCTCTCTCTCTCTCTCTCTCTCTCTCTCTCTCTCTCTCTCTCTCTCTCTCTCTCTCTCTCTCTCTCTCTCTCTCTCTCTCTCTCTTTTACTGAGATGAGAGAATTTTTATGGTACATGCATACAGGTATGTGTATTTGTTTTGTATGATAAATTTTTTACCTAATAATAAGTACTAATTTTCAAATAATAAGATTTTAGATTAAATAATAATAATAATAATTTTTTGTAGCGTAGTCGCTGTTTCGTCCTCAAGGAGTTACATTCCATGGTCTACCAGAGCTCCATGGTGACCAAACTAATATCAAAGAATTCTCTTCTAGTTGGTCTTTCGGCCAGGTATTGTGTCGTAATGATTAACATCATAACACATGATGGAGTATATAATGGACTCCAAGGTGAGAGGGCACTTTCCCTTATCTTCAGCGAAGCTGACCCCAGTTTTTCCAACGTCAAAAGAACCTGCAAGAAGGAGAAATGACTGATGCGCATGCGCATCCGCCCTCTTGTTTCAACAGGGCCGTTAAAAGACCAAGGAGCCATTACTCTCTGTTTTGGTCTAAAGCAAATGGTTCACGTTACCAGCGCTCCGAAAAAATTCTACTTTTTTGTCCGTTTTAGTATCAAGGTTTATGGAAACATCAAAAATACCAAGATAAGTCTCAATATTAACTTCCAGTTAAAAGTTTTAGTTTTAAATTTCTGGAATTTATATAATTTGTTTGTTAAAACCGGAACCCGGCTCGTTGATCGCTAGCCTACCTAGTTTCGTAAAGCGTTGATTGCTACCTAGTTTGTAAAACGAAAATTTTTAAAAATTCTAACTAAATGTTTTAACTAAAAGAAATGTTCCACAACTTATTATTAATATGGAAAATCCTTTCAGATTATACGATGTCTACAATAATCTAGGTAGTAAGTGAGAATAGTTCAAACTAGATTAATAGTGGATGTTGTCTGTAGTCTATGTCCTTGGATTAAGTATCCTAAGTGGCCTAGCTTAGACGAGGACCCTAGGATCAGATAATAACAATATCTGGGCAAAGTAAATCGATAGCCTAACAATGAGGCTGCAGATTAGTATAAATTTTTCCCTTTTATATAAGCCTGTACACTTTAGCATGAGCTAAATAATCCAGGACTAGCCTAGGCATTACCTTATATCAAGTTAAGAGGTAACTTTTCATAAAACATCCCATTTTTGGACTAAATTATTAGCCTAGACCATGTAATTACGACTAGATGAAATCGTAATCTGTGCTGGATGAGATGGTAACCTAGCCTTAAGGCTACATACTAAGGTAGGCTAATTGTGTTTTGTTTATGTAACCCATACACTTAAGTGTGAATTAACCCTTAAATGCCGAGCCCCTATTTACAAAAGTGTCTGCCCTATGCCGGCGGCGTTCAGGAGTTAGTGCCGGAGCGGAAAAAAAGTTTTTTTCAAAAAATCACAGCACGCTTAGTTTTTAAGATTAAGAGTTCATTTTTTGCTCCTTTTTTTGGCATTGCCTAAAGTTTAGTATGCAACCATCTGAAATGAAAAAAAATATCATTATCATATATAAATATTGGAATATATGACAGCACGAAAAAAATTTCATATATAATTGTATACAAATTGCGCTGTGAGCAAAACGGTTAAAGCTAAGGAGTTATTTTTTTTTCGTTGTATTGTACACTAAATTGCGATGATTTTGGTATATAACAAATTGTAAAACAATCAAAGCAACACAGAGAAAATATTATCACAAAATGATACATGAATTCGTAACATGCAGACGTAAAAAAAGGTCTTTTTCGAAATTTCACCATAAATCGAAATATTGTGCTAGAGACTTCCCGTTTGTTGCAAAATAAAGGTAATTGATTGAATATTACTAGACTGTAAGTGTTTTAGCTTACAATTGCAGTTTTCAACCTTTTCGGTTGAGTTAAAGTTGACCGAAGGTTGAATTTTTTCTATTTATCGTGATTTATATGAAAATAGTTCAAAACTGATAAAAGCTACAACCATGAGTTATTTTTTGTTGTATTCTACATGAAATTGCACACATTTTCATGTATAACACTTTATGTCAGAAAATACCGGTGACTAAAGAAATTCTGAGATTTTCAGAGAGTAAGGAGGTAAGTTTTTAAAAATTCATCATAAATCAAAATATTGTGCTAGAGACTTCTCAATTTGTTGCAAAATGAAGGTAAATGAGGGAATGTTACTAGAATGTAAGATTTTTAGCTTACAATTGCATTTTTCGACCATTTCGGTGGAGTCAAAGTTGACCGAAGGTTGAAATTTTGGCACTTATCATGATTTATATGAAAATACTTCAAAACTGATAAAAGCTACAACTATGAGTTATTTTTTGTTGTATTCTACATGAAATTGCACACATTTTCATATATAAAACTTTATGTAACGACTAATAGAAAACGGTGCAAACATTACGACAATGTGACGAAAGAATTTCTGAGATTTTCGGCAGAGTTACCCCGCGCAGACGTAAGGAAAAAGTTTTTTTCAAAAATTCACCATAAATCGAAATATTGTGCTAGAGACTTCCCGTTTGTTGCAAAATGAAGGTAAATGATGGAATGTTACTAGAATGTAAGAATTTTGGCACACAATTACATTTTTCGACCATTTCGGTCGAGTCAGAGTTGACCAAAGGTTGAAATTTTGGCACTTATTGTGATTTATATGAAAATATGTCAAAACTGATAAAAGCTACAATCATGGGTTATTTTTTGTTGCATTTTACTATTTTACATGAAATTGCGCACATTTTCATATATAAAACTTTATGTAATGGCTAATATAAAACGGTGCAAAAATTGTGAAAAGTGATGAAAGAATTTCTGAGATTTTCGGCCGAGTTACCACGCCAATGTAAGGAAAAAGTTTTTTTCAAAAATACACCATAAATCGAAATATTGTGCCAGAAACTTCCAATTTGTTGCAAAATGAAGGTAAATGATTGAATATTACTAGAATGTAAGAGTTTTAGCTTACAATTGCGTTTTTTCGACCATTTCGTCGAAAGTTAAAGTTGACCAAGGTTGAAATTTTGGCAGTTATTG